>NC_059255.1:3330782-3388282 GCF_017591435.1 Portunus trituberculatus | reverse complement strand
AGTTCTTTTATTGGCAGATGATCCTGAGTTTTCTTAATTGTAAATAGTCAAATTCATCTTCCTCTTCCCTGTCGGTGGATCACGATGAGTTTTCTTTGTTAATCCCCGCTTTGCATTTTGTCGAGTGAATTTTAGTTTCTTCTCTTTTTTTGTCAGTTCATGTTATCGCAAGTGGCAGGAAGACAGGCAACACGAGGCAGCAAAATTAAATTCCGTCGCACGCGTCACGGACTACACTCAGTTTGTTGCCATCTGTTGCCGGCTACAGGCGCAGTCATCGCAGTCTACATACGAACACTCTTAGCCTGAACAGTAAAGCAACACACTCGCTACTGAAAAGATACCTTGGTGGAATCACAATTTGAGATAGCCTTGTTCAAATCCCGGTTTGATCGAGACGGTTCTCTCACGGCATGTATGTCCAAGACCAGAGATGCCAAAGGGAAGCACTGCAACGAATATACTGACGGAAATTTTCAAAGCATGTCATTGCAATAATGCCAAAAGGCGCCACCAAACGATAAAATACATACAAAAAAGTTATATTCACTACTCACCAACTGTTGTATGTGATAATATTGCTCCCGTCATGCCAGCCTGCTAACCCACCTCTGGCCAGCGCTGTGTAATGTGTATCCCTGCAGTGGTTACCACAGCCACTACACCAGCTGTTAGGGATAAAAAATTTAGATCATTATCCAGCTGTTCTCTTGCACCACCATTACCACCTATCCGCTTCACACCACGCCAGCTGTCACCACACACCACACAAGCCACACCAGCTGTCCCACTCAAGCTAACACTAAAATATTCCTTCCCACACCATTTTTCAGGCAACACAGTCCCTCACTAACACTACAAAATCACGCAACGGAATAAGCAGCTCGGCAACAAAACGCGGCCATGTCACGATAAAAATGTCATCTTTGTCCTTCCTTACCCTCAAGTTTTTAGTTTCCTTGCTTATATCTTAGCCACGCCTGACACTACGCAGTCTTACGATAATTGGATTTTGGTACGAATTATCCTTGCTCTCTCTCTCTCTCTCTCTCTCTCTCTCTCTCTCTCTCATTCACATACGAAAATATTTTAAATACTATTACGATTTACGAACGCACTTGCAATGTGAGTATATGCAATGATTAGTTGGATGGCGGGAAATTATGAAAAGTAATAGACATGTAAGGGTGAATTTATTTCTCTCTCTCTCTCTCTCTCTCTCTCTCTCTCTCTCTCTCTCTCTCTCTCTCTCTCTCTCTCTCTCTCTCTCTCTCTCTCTTTCAAATGACCTTAAAACTTGTCTCTACGCAATTAAATCATGGTAAACCACATACAGTCCAAATTCTTCAACGGAAAAGAGAAGCAGAGTGCATTTCCAAATACCATTCCTCCTTCATTACCTCTTCCTTTCCTCTCTCAATCACATGTTACATTTTTATCTCCTTCAACTTATTCTATCTAATATTCCCCGCTAAATTCCATTCTTACATTCCAATCTTTCCTCACTCCTCCACCCTCTACAATTTCCTGTGCAACTTCCACCATCCACCGCCGTCTCTGACAACATAAACACGCCTCCCTTCAAGCCCTATGCGTTCCCCGCCCCCATTTCTCTTATTTTCAAGTACTACGCTATATATAGCAACAACCATCAGCGCTTGTACCACAAACACAGTGGAGTATGTGACGTTGACAAGACAGCTTTCTCCAGTATCAGCGATTCCTCCCTCACTGTTTTTTTTTTATTCGGCTTTGAGGTTGAGACAAGCGGATTTCATTCGGATACAAACACTTATACACCTCACACACACACACACACACACACACACACACACACATATATATATATATATATATATATATATATATATATATATATATATATATATATATATATATATATATATATATATATATATATATATATATATATATATATATATATATATATATATATATATATATATATATATATATATATATATATATATATATATATATATATATATATATATATATATATATATATATATATATATATATATATATATATATATATTTTTTTTTTTTATGTAGGAAAGAGGACCAGCCAAGGGCAAAATAATATAAATAAGAAAAGATTAAAAAAAAAAAAAAAAAAAAAAGGCCCACATGAGTGCTGGTTCTCCACAAGGGAGCCGCCGTGGTGCAGTGGAACTATGCCTGCTTTGGGGTCCGAGTGATCTCCAAGCGCACGGGTTCGAATCCTGACCAGGGTCTAAGTGTAGGTTGGGCTTCCTCACTCAGGGCAACAGTTTCCTAGCGGGTGGGCTTTGAGATAGGAGGTACCTTAAACAGTATCCCCTTTAAACCATAAATTCCCGTGAAAAGCCTTACATACATGGTATAAAAAAAAAAAAAAAAAAAAAAAAAAAAAGAAAAGCATCAGCCAAAATTAGGGAGCAAATGCCTCGATACCTCACTCTTAAAAGAAGAGAAGTCATAGGAAGTCGGAAATAAAGATGCAGGGAGGGAGTTCCAGAGTTTACCAGTGAAAGATATGAATGATTGAGAGTGGTTAACTCTTGTGTTAGAGAGTTGGACAGAATAGGAATGAGAGGAAGAAAGTTTTACGCAGCGAGACCGCACGAGAATGGGAGGCATGCAGTTAGCAAGATCAGTAGAACAGTTAGCATGAAAATAGCGATAGAATATAGCGAGATGCAACATTTCGGCGGTGAGAAAGAGGCTGAAGACAGTCAGAGGAGGGAGTTGATGAGACGAAAAACTTTTGATTCCACCCTTTCTAGTAAAACTGTGTGACTGGAACCCAAGCATGAGACGAGTACTCCATACAAGAACGGATAAGGCCCTTGTACAGAGTAAGCAGTTGGAGGGGAAAGAAAAACTGGCGGAAACGCCTCAGAACGCCTAATTTCATAGAAGTTGTTTTAGCAAGAGATGAGATGTGAAGTTTCCAGTTAAGATTATGAGTAAAGGACAGATCGAGGATATTCAGAGTTGAAGATGGAGACAGTTGAGTGTCATTGAAGAAGAGGGATAGTTGTCTGGAAGGTTGTGTCGAGTTGATAGATGGAGGAATTGAGTTTTTGAGGCATTGAAAACTACTAGATTTTCTCTGCCCCAATCGGAAATCTTAGAAAGATCGGAAGTCAGGCGTTCTATAGCGTCCCTGCGTGATCTGTTCACTTCCTGAAGGGTTGGTCGTCTCTGAAAGGACGTGGAAAGATGTAGGGTGGTATCATTAGCGTAGGAATGGATAGGGCAAGAAGTTTGGTTAAGAAGTCCATTAATGAATAATAAAAAGAGAGTGGGTGACAGGATAGAACCCTGAGGAACACCACTATTATACATTTAGAAGAACAGTGGCCGTCTACCACAGCAGCAATAGAACGGTCGGAAAGGAAACTTGAGATAAAGAGAGAAGGATAGAAACCATAGGAAAGCAGTTTTGAAATCAAAGCTTTATGCCAGACTCTATTAAAAGCTTTTGATATGTCTAACGCGATAGCAAAAGTTTCACCGAAATCTCTAGAAGAGGATGACCACGACTCAGTAAGGAAAGCCAGAAGACCACCAGTAGAGCGACCTTGACGGAAGCCATACTAGCGATCAGAGAGAAGATTGTGAAGTGACAGATGTTTGAGAATCTTCCTATTCAGGATATTCAAAAACTTTAGACAAGCAAGAGATTCAAGCTATAGGACGGTAGTTTGAGGGATTAGAACGGTCACCCTTTTAGGAACAGGCTGAATGTAGGCAAACTTCCAGCAGGAAGGAAAGGTAGTCGATAGACAAAGTTGGAAGAGTTTGGCCAGGCAAGGTGCAAGCACGGAAGCACAGTTTTTGAGAACAATAGGAGGGACCCCATCAGGTCCATAAGCCTTCCGAGGGTTTAGGCCAGTGAGGGCATGGAAAATATCATTACGACGAACTTTAATTGTAGACATGAAATAGTCAGAGGGAGAAGGAGAAGGAGGGACAAGCCCAGGATCATCTAAGGTGAAGTTATTAGCAAAGGTTTGAGAGAAGAGTTCAGCTTTGGAGACAGAAGAGATGGCAATGGTGCAACAGGATGAAATAAAGGAGGGAAAGATGAAGAAGCGAAGTTATTGGACATGTTTTTGGCTAGATGCCAAAAGTCTCGAGGGAGTTTGAGTTTGAAAGATTTTGACATTTTCTATACATGAAGGAGTGTTTGGCAACTTGAAGAAAAGACTTGGCATGATTCCGGGCAGAGATATAAAGTGCATGAGATTCAGGAGATGGAAGGCTCACGTACCTTTTGTGGACAACCTCTCTATTATATATAGCACGAGAACAGGCTGTGTTAGAAGGTTTAGGTTGAGAAAAAGTGAGGAATGTACGGCTCTATGCTAGACACTATCACCTCTGTTATGCGTTCAGCACAGAGAGATGAGGAAGGAGGAGGAGGAAGGAGCTTCATTATGCATATCTCGCATGAGTTTCATAAGAAGACTTATCATGGCTAGCTGGGTGAGATAGGAATAAACGTGTAAATGTATAGATGTGGACGACAGGTGGACAAAGGTAGGTATGTCACAAGAAGATCTGCTGGCTAATTATTTTATTTTTCTTTACTATATCTTTTTAAAATATTATTATTTACTTATTTACTTATTTATTATTATTGTTTTTATTTATCGTTTATATATTTTTTATTTATTTATTCTATCATTTTATTTATTTATTTATTCTATTTTATTTATTTATTTTTTTACAAATAAGATAGCACATATTGGTGAGCATCTTAAATATTGAAGTTTTACAATGTGACAAATGTTGGTTTCTACTGGCAAACCAAAGTCACAATGCCCTAGGAAGCCCATTGCCACCACAGACACGTTTATTAATCGTCACCATCACCGTTTTTGTTCTTGTACTTATAATGACATTTTTAGCGCCACCACAATCGCTACATTTGTCCTAACACTGACAGAACATGTATGAGCAAGACCCGAGTCAGCTGAAGTTCTGCAGCTACTTACAGGGGGATAATATAACAAACAATTATAGTAATGATCATGTGTATTGATATATGCATGTGGATACGTGCTAACAGCAACTATCACTTATAAACTTTTTTTTCTTACCTAATCATCTAATTTACTTGTACTTATAGACTGATTTATATCATAACGATATAAAGAATCTCTCTCTCTCTCTCTCTCTCTCTCTCTCTCTCTCTCTCTCTCTCTCTCTCTCTCTGTTGATCATCTAGTGAATTATAATGTACGAGTATGTTTAGAAGGTGGAGAAATATCGGGTGTAAGTAAGCTTCTAAATTACTGCTGACGTTCCTTGGATTTTTGGTGACCAATCAGAGGCCAGTGTTAAGTCCTGCAGTAGAGACAGGACACAACGATGGATTAGACTATTAAATGAGTCTATGGAGTGTGGACTGAGAGGAAGGTTGGAGTGACGTCCCAGCTATTGCCTCTGTAACCTGCTCCTCACGGCTGTGCTAAGCTGTTTGCTAAACACAGAGGCGTCACTGAAAGCTGACTTGGTAAGGGTCACCTTCGACCCACGAAAAAATTGAATGAGAGAGAGAGAGAGAGAGAGAGAGAGAGAGAGAGAGAGAGAGAGAGAGAGAGAGAGAGAGAGAGAGAGAGAGAGAGAGAGAGAGAGAGAGAGAGAATGATGATGAAAAAAGCTGTGTTTGTTTATGCAGTAATTCAAACAACGAAAAAGAACAATCGTCGTCAGCTTTGGACTCATCCTATAAACAACAGTAGATTAATTCATGCGGGGTGAATTTTACACCTTGTATGAAGACTTGAAAGCTGACAATGGCAAATTCTTCAACTATTTCAGGATGATATACCCAACCTTTCAGGAACTTTTGGCCAGAGTCACAGATGGTATTAAACAACAGGACACAAACATGAGGCCAGCCATTCCACCTGAAGAAGCAGTGGCTGTAATCATCAGTGCGCGTTCTAGAACGTTCGTGTGAAAACTCTCATTGCCACTAGTAGCCAGCAAGGACGCGTGCGTCAGGAAAAACGGATGCGTTCTTACTGGCTCTGCGTTTGTGCTGCGTTGCATGTCCGCAACTCCATTGAAAGTTAAAACAGGGCGCACCCGAACGCGCGTACAGAAACGCTCGTGTGAAAGCGGCCTAAGGTGCTTCCACCACCTGTACTGCTGTATCTTCACTTTACGGGGCGCTGCGCACAATAACATCCCTAAGCAGCTGCTAAAACACCAAAATTACGGGAGCAAATTTCCGTTATCCAGGAACTAACCGTAGCCTTGCGCTTTTACACCAACAAAATGTACTACGTGTTTCCAACATTCGAAAATTTCCCTTTTCTTTCTTGTTTTATTCTTTTTTCTTCCTCCTCACTTCTATTAATAGTGTTGGTGTTTTTACATTGTTTTTCTAAAAGAGCATCAATATTTCACACTTTTTATATTAGCCTGTTTTATTACTTTTATTCATTTATTTATCTATTCTTTAGTTAGCTGATCTCAATGGCAGATTCATATTATATTTTATTGTCTAACATTACCTGCTTAATGAACATGTCAAACTTTTTATCACAAAAGTTGATATTCTAAAAATGTTCTTTCTTCTTACTAGACATGTCTGTAGTTTTTTTTTTTTTTTTTCATTCTTAAGTATACCACGTTAAAAAGTTCGTAATTCATAACACAGGATATATGTAGTACAAATATGTTACAAGATGTCTATCTTTCAGGTTATCATGCCATGGGAGATATATTAAAGAATAATAATGGTTATCCTTATGAAATAACCTTTATCTTACATACGCTACACGGTATTATAGTAGTGTAAATAATGTGCTAACTCTTACGCGTTTAGTCTAGCAACCTAAATGGAAAACAAAAGATTGATTGTAGGAAAAATTCAAATAAATCAAACATGTTTTCTTTTCTTAAAAATTATTCTTCCACTGTACTTTCTCACTTCCCGCCTTCCTTCTTCCGTCTCCTAATCTTCCCTTTTCCCCTTTCCCTTCTTTCCATTCCTCTAGTGGTAATTAAAATTCATTCATGTTAATATGATTATTTCCTTATTTTGTCACCTAATCTTTCTTTTATTTCTACTGTGTGATTTTGCATTCCAAGTTCTCTACATCCCTGTCATAGTTTTCTTTACTCCTCCTTCACCCTTGTTCCATAATGCATTATGTCATTTTGTTCTAATTTTTTCCTTTATTTTTTCCTCCATCATTTTCCTTACAGATGTGCACAACATCCTCTCACTTAGTTCTCTCCTTCGTTCCTTTTAATAACTCTTTTATCATCCTCCTTTCATCTTTACACCGTCTTTCACTTACTCTATTTACAATCTTCTCCCTCTCTTCTTCCATTAGACTATATATAGCAACAACCACCAGCGCTCGCACCTCAGACACTGCGGAGTAGGTTAAACAGTACCTGCAATTCCTCTCTCCAGGTACTGTTGCCTTCGCTGTTTCTTTGTGGTTAACACTCGCGGCTTCTATTCGGATACAAAACATATTCACAAAAGACTAAGGTATTAATTTCACACACACACACACACACACACACACACACACACACACACTCAGGTACATATACTCACACCTAACACATATGTTCTGGCAGTATGGATCTTAATTTTGATGCCGATTTGTTTTCACACACACACACACACACACACACACACACACACACACACACACACACACACACACACACACACACACACACACACACACACACACTAAAATTTCAAAAACAGTTTAGAATAAACAATAAACAAAGAAAAGACATGAATACAATATCACTGCAGAAACGACAGAACTGCGGCACAAAAATGGTGGAAGCAGCAATGGTGAGGATTATTGTGATGATGATGGCGATAATGGGCGTGATAGAGAGCAACCCCATGCCCAATTCTATGGATCATGGTTTTCCAAACGCCCACACCAACACCACCACCACCACCACTCACGCACGCCACGGCCATCTCCTGCACGGGATGTTAGGCAATGTGGATTCATATGTGTTTGATGATGTGGTGGAGTTCTTGTTCCAGCAGCTGGGAGAGGAGCTGCCCCAAGCCAGGTGAGTGTGGGAGAGTTAGATGTGGAAGTAGTACTGGTGGTGAAGGTGGAAGTAAAAAAATAATAACTAAACTAGTAATATCACATTTTTAATCAGTAAAACACGGAACACAACATAACACTTCTTTCTCTCTCTCCTAAACAGAAGCCACTATGACGGTGAAGACTACTACCCCTGCCGTCAGAATACTCCATGCGCAGGGACACGGACGTCTTGTATAGCCATCACGAGATACATAGACAGCAGCATCATCTGCCTAAACATATTCACCGCTCTGTCCGCCGCTGGTCTGGCTCTCCTACTGCAGTTCCTCTTCTATGCGTGTGTGTCTAACCTCTGTCCAGAGGTTTTGAGTCAAATAACTATAAACAGTAATGGTGCGAGTGGTACAAGCGGCAGTGGTAATGTACCTAACATTAGTAATGTCATCACTATCGACTCTTCTAACACTGTTTCAGTGCAGCAGAATGACGATTTTGACATTTCTTTTCCTCCTGTTCGTTTTAGGAATAGGGATGATTTAGTGCGGGAAAATGGGGAAAGAAGTAACCTGGACGTGGATGTGAATCTGGATGAGGATGGCAACAGTAATGACGATCTTCGTGCTACAGAAGCTAGAAAGAATGAACAAAATAGAAAAGGCAACAGCAGATCTAAGGTGACTATAAAAGGTGAAGACCAAGAGGATGAGAATGGTGACGGAACATACACGTATGAACGAAGAGGAATACTCCGGAAACAAACGCAGGAACAGAATAAGGAAGAAACAAATACGGAAACACTAGACCAGGATGACATGCAGGAACCTAAGGACAAGGAAGGAGGAAGGAGCTTCACTATGCATATCTCTAATGACAGTTTCATAGGAAGACTCTTGTCATGGGGTAACTGGGGCCTCTCCTTGCCTTCCCTGCGATACAACACAAATATCTGTCCCATGCTGGGTCGCTATATCCAACGCTAAGACATCTCTATCTATGGAGCTTAAATACAAGAACATATATTTGAGAGCATATCATAAATAACTGTAGCTTTACGATGATAGACATTTATTGCTGCATGAGAATAAAGTTATTAGGAAGAGCAATATTAGTTACCATGAGCAGGTGCACTCATCATCACCATGTTTGTCCTTGTACATATAATAACATTTTTTTAGCGCCACCACAATAGCTGCAACACCATCACTTCATGTATATACAAGATCAGAGTCTATGGATGTGTACTTGCAATGGATAATAATATAATTCTACTAACAATCGTATATGCATATGTATGTGTACATGTCATTATTCAAAGGCTCTATCGACTTATTACTTTTCTTGTTTAATGTTTTAATTTATTTGTATCTATTGATACATATAAATCATATAAAAATAAAGAATATATTTTACCTACGTGTCGTTTTTTTCTCCAACCTCTCTCTCTCTCTCTCTCTCTCTCTCTCTCTATATATATATATATATATATATATATATATATATATATATATATATATATATATATATATATATATATATATATATATATATATATATATATATATATATATATATATATATATATATATATATATATATATATATATATATATATATATATATATATATATATATATATATATATATATATATATATATATATATATATATATATATATATATATATATATATATATATATATATATATATATATATATATATATATATATATATATATATATATATATATATATATATATATATATATATATATATATATATATATATATATGTATGTATGTATGTATATATAGCTAGCTAGATAGCTAGATAGATAGATAGAAAGAAAGATAGATAGATAGATCGATGGATATAGATAGATAGATTGATAGATAAAGAGGAAGAGGAAGAAAAGATAATATAAAGGAAAAGGAGGTGATGATGAAGATGAAGATGAAGATGAAGATGAAGATGATGATGATGATAATGATGGTAACGGAGAGGAGGAGGTCTAGTAGTATTACTTCTACATTACTACCTTCGTTTTTTAAACTATCACCACCACTGCCTCTACTATAACCACTAAACACAGCGCTATGTAGACAGTAACATAATCAAGGATGCTAAAACACCGAAGTTACACGAGATAATCTCTGTGATTCGGGAACTAGACGTGTGTCGTAAATCGCAACTATCTTGTTCCACCAACAGCTTTGGTCAGTGGTTCGCGCCTCCACTATTTGAAGTTTTTTTTTTTTTTTTTTCAGAAGGAGGAAGGTGATGTTTTGGGTTTCGAAATACTTTTTAAGAGATACCGGATATTCTACACTTTGACATATCATTGTTTTTAAGATTCTTCTTCTCATCTAAAGAAGAAATTCATGTATTCGTGATATATATATATATATATATATATATATATATATATATATATATATATATATATATATATATATATATATATATATATATATATATATATATATATATATATATATATATATATATATATATATATGTACTAAAACTGGTCCACAGTGTTTTGTTACGTTGCTTGTTACAAACTTCGCTGAACGTTATAATCACTGTGATACGCAAAGTTGTATTGTTTGAGTCCTACGTATCGTATATTATCTAAATATTGTGACAGTATACATTATTGAAGTATTGCTGTAACATTCTTGTTTCCACTATCAGTTACTTAGTACAAACTACGATACCCTTTACTTATTATTTGGGGTAAGTGCTAGTTAAAGTTAATGTCAAAAAAAAGTAGTGTAACTCAAACGGTCATGCTTCATTAAAAACCGCTAGTTGATCAGCTTACGATGCCGTGAATGACTTCAGATTTGTCGCATGATCGTAACTGTTACATGTCATCCCTGTGTACGTAAAAAAAATATTCATATTACAAAACAGAACCATAATACTATATAATACTTCTCTCTCTCTCTCTCTCTCTCTCTCTCTCTCTCTCTCTCTCTCTCTCTCTCTCTCTCTCTCTCTCTCTCTTCCCATCCCTTTTCTCCTAACAACCTTTCTTTCTTTTATCTATCATATTTCATCTTCCTCATTCCTCTTCAGCCTTTCCTTCCTTCCTCCTTACAGTTTTCTTCCTCCGCACGAAATTATTATACTATCTAGTAAACCCAAAATAGAACAAAAAGAAAAATAAAGAAAAACATCATAAAACACAAAAATGCTGGAATAAAAAATAGGCAACTTTTCGCATTTTCTTCCTTACCTAAATTCCTTTCCTACTTTTCCTCTTATTGCGGCGCCTAATCAATACATCCATCCATCCTACTTTTCCTCTTAATTCTCCGTTATTTTTTTTTTCTTACTTCATTTCCTTTTTACCTTTCTGCCTTTCATGTGGTAGTAACTGTGATATATTGCAGATTTTTTTTCCACTGTTCTTTTTTTCACTCTCTTACTCCTCCATAACACTTTCATCAATCGCAATCATTATTCTCATTGTTTATCTTTTACATCCTTCTTCCTCAATTCTTCTTTTCTTCTCTTTAGTCTGCTCTTTCATCTTCACTAATCTTCTCTTCTTCTTTGTTTTTCTCTTCTGTTTTTGCTCATCTTGTTTTTTGTTTGTTTTTTTCTTCTTTCTATTACTCTTTATCATTTGCACGACTAACTCTCCTCTATCTTCCACCTTCCTTCTACATCATTCTCTCTCTGTCCCTTACTTATTTTTCCTTTACTATCCTTCCTTCAATCTCTCTACCCACATCTACATGTCCATTTCCTTCCCTTTCTTCTCTCCATTTGTATGGACTTTGCTAAATTCCCGACACATTCAGACCCTTCCCCACTCCCTCCTCTCTCTCTCTCTCTCTCTCTCTCTCTCTCTCTCTCTCTCTCTCTCTCTCTCTCTCTAATTTCGTGCTGCCTCAACCATCCACCGTCAAACAATAAAACACAAGCACTGTTTCTGGTAACTCAGCCGTCATTCTCGCAAAAATTTGAGCACTCTACTATATATAGAGATCAACGAGAACATTCTCATCACAAACAACGCGGTGGAGGTGACGGTAGCAGCACAAGACGTTTACACACCTTCCTCTTGTCTACTCAAAGGTAACATTTGCAATTTTTGTTTGCAGCTAGGATTCGCAGTATCATTTTTTATATAGGCGTTCTCATCCTTAGCAAAGTATATATATATATATATATATATATATATATATATATATATATATATATATATATATATATATATATATATATATATATATATATGTGTGTGTGTGTGTGTGTGTGTGTGTGTGTGTGTGCATGTATGCATATATATATATATATATATATATATATATATATATATATATATATATATATATATATATATATATATATATATATATATATATATATATACACACACACACACACACACACACACACACACACACACACACACACACACACACACACACACACACACACACTCACACTCACACAAATAATGAGCTCTGAGCTCGTTCCGTAGGGTAACGTCTGGCTGTCTCGTCAGAGACTGCAGCAGATCAAACAGTGAACACACACACACACACACACACACACACACACACACACACACACACACACACACACACACACACACACACACACACACACACACACACACACACACACACACACACACACTCACAAACAGAATAATGCAAATTTATACACATACAATAATATTAATGCAAATAACAAAATATATATATATATATATATATATATATATATATATATATATATATATATATATATATATATATATATATATATATAGCGTATAATAGTTGTGGTAAATGTCATTGCTCTACCAAGTCTACTAACAACGGTGTGATTTTCGTAATCCAAATTCCAAATTCATAGTTGTACTCATTCCTAATATTATTATTATCATTCTGCAGTTTTCTGCCTCTTTTCTTGGATGTCCAACCTTTCATTAATTATATGTACAAGTCCCACATGGAAGCAACAAAACGTCTCACTTAATCTTTTTAAATTTTCTAATAGAGGAAGACCAATCTTAGTGTTGCTCGATACCTCAAGTTCCTAACTCCATCTATCAAATGAACACACATTTCCAAATAAAAATCCCTCTCTTCTTAAATAACATTCAGCTGTCCTCATCCTAAACTGAACATCCTCAGTCTGTTCTTTACCAAAAGTCTAAACTGAAAAATTTATATCTCGTCTCTTGCTACAGTTTCTATTAAGTTAGGCATTCTGAGCCATCTCTGCCTCAGAAATCCATTATCCAAACATGTAAGGAGTTATTCTCTCATCTTGTACGGCTCCTTTGAACAGTATGAAATCTGGACAATTTCTCCATATCAACTACTCGCTTCTAACTGTCTTTAGTTTCTCTTCACCGCAGTGTTGCCTCATTTACTAATTTCTATTGTTCATTCTATGCTAACTATATCCTATTTTTTTCTACACTTCACAAGACCTTTTACATTCTCCCATCCCTATTATGTCCAATCCCCTACCATAGAAATTAACCAGAACCATCAATCTATCATTCCTCTTACTTACAAAGTCTGAAAATATGTTCGCATTGTATCTGCCTTACCTAGGACATGAATTCTTGTGCGAATAGGTTTAAAAATATCTCACTTTACGATAATCTTTTCAGCTCTACTATTTCAGTGACCCTTTCCTTCTTTCTTTTCTAGCCCATGGCCAGAGCTCATCTTACATAAGATTTTCTTTCAAACAGCAACCACAAGGTATAAAAATAATCATGGCAGCAAGAAGAATAATGATGATTATGATGATGATAATAGCGATAATGGGTGTGATAGATAGCATCCCCATGCCCACATCTATGGATCACAGTTTCTCAAACGTCCACACCACCACCACCACCCACGCCCGCCACGGCCACCTCCTGCACGGGATGTTGGGTGACCTAGAGTCATATGTGTTTGATGATGTGGTAGAGTTCTTGTTCCAGCAGCTAGGAGAGGAGCTGCCCCAAGCCAGGTGAGTGTGGGAGAGTGTTAGAAGTGGAAGTAGTACTATTGGTGAAAGTGGATACACTAATGATAACGAGACCAGTACATTACCATTTTATGCAGTAACACACACCAAACACAGTATAACACCTTCCTCTCGCTTCCTATCAGGAGAAGCCACTACGACAGTGGAGACTACTACCCCCTGCCGTCAGAATATTCCAAGCGCAGGGACACGGACCAGTCTTGTATAGCCATCACGGGATATATAGACAGCAGCATCATCTGCCTAAACATATTCACCGCTCTGTCCGTCGCTGGTCTGGCTCTCCTAATGCAGTTCCTCTTCTATGCGTGTGTGTCTAACCTCTGTCCAGATGTTAAAAGTCAAATAACTATAAACAGTAATGGTACGAGTGGTACAAGCGGCGGTGGTAACGTACCTAACATCAGTAATGTCATCACTATCGACACTTCTAACACTGTTTCAGTGCAGCAGAATGACGATTTTGACATTTCTTTTCCTCCTATTCGTTTTAGGAACAGGGATGATTTAGTTCAGGAAAATGGGGAAAGGAGTAACCTGGACGTGGATGCAAATCTGGATGAGGATGGCAACAGTAATGACGATCTTCGTGCTACAGAAGCTAAGAAGAATGAACAAAGTAGAAAAGGAAACAGTAGATTTAAGCTGACTATAAATGGTGAAGACCAAGAGGATGAGAATGGTGACGGAATATACACGTATGAACGAAGAGAAGTACTGCGGAAACAAACGCAGGAACAGAATAAGAAAGAAACAAATACGGAAACACTAGACCAATATGACATGCAAAAGCCTAAAGACAAGGAAGGAGGAAGGAGCTTCACTATGCATATCTCGCATGACACTTTCATAGGAAGGCTCTTGTCATGGGGTAACTGGAGTCTCTCCTTGCCTTCCCTGCGATACAACACAAACCTCTGTCCAATGTTGGCTCGCTATGTCCAACGCTAAGAGGCTCCATGTAGTGAAAGACAATGCGCAATTGGTTTGCTCTAGAAATAATTAAAACCACTAATATACATAGCTTGTTACAGTCAAACTTCTCATAATATGTAGGTAGGAAAACCTATTTTCGTTAGTCTAAAAAATAATTGTATACGTGTCATGAAGTGTGTAGCATTAATTACAAGTAACTGACTGAAGCTCATATTTACTTATTTTGAAATACAGACAAAACCTGTTTTGTATTTCCACCAAAACTTTCATTGAATTTTAAGGTACCGAATTATTCAAATAAAATGCCTTATCTTATACTCAAATAATAGTTTACATATTAATGAAATATATTTCCTACATATTTCAAAACAAGACAAGAGAGAGCTTCAGTCAGTGGTGGTATTATCGTGCTTTGGTCTGCATTCTATACACTAGTTCCATCTTTTCTTCTTTTATTCTCTATCAGTCATATTCGTAAACTTCAAAATCATGGACGATGTGACTATCCAATATACAGCAAGAGAGAGAGAGAGAGAGAGAGAGAGAGAGATGGAAGGTAAGGGGGCACACCAGCAGCAGAAGTAGTATCATAATTATAACAAGATAATAATCTGGCAACAAGTAACAAGACAACAGAACAAGATAAAACTCACTCACGCACATATGTCTTGTCAGATCCTCCACCATCAGCAGTAATGAGGGACACAAACACGCAACACAGACACTGCTAGGTAACGCGTTCCACACGTGTATTCCATCCGCCGTAGTATGGTGTGGGAGTCTGTCAAGTACAATACCTGTTGTTAGCCTGAATGATAAGCTAGACAGAAGGAAGTGGACGACAAAATTATACAGATGAAAATATGTGCCGTGTTTTTTAGAAAAGTTAGAACAGTTGTTACGTTAGGTTAGGCTATGAAATGAGTGGTTAGGTAAAGTTTAAGCAAGGCTGAGTCGCTTTAGGTGTCGTAAAGTAAGATTATGTACTGACTTTAGTGAGGTTAGACTGGAATTAGTTAAGATAAAAATAAGACAAGAGGATGAATGTTTACATATGGTGGTTAAGCCAAAAAAAAAAAAAAAAAGAAATAACATCGTATATAAAGCTGTAAAAGAAGAATAGGTTACAAATACAATACAATTATGTTCTTCTATAAGTCAGTAGAGTATATTTGAAGGAAGCAGAAAGATGAAAATACATGCTGCAAAACACATTATTCGCTGGATAAACTTAAATATAATATTCAGAGCTTTCATAAGAATAAAAATATACAATACCTCATGAAACTTTTACTTACATCTTAAAGAATGAAAACGATCAAAGATGTCATTCCCAGAAGAAACTGCAACTTTGAACAACGGTCATCTCTTGTCACCATCCTTGTCAATAACTCCATATTGCGTCTCTACTTATAAATAAATAAATAAAAAAATAAATACAACAAATATTACACATCATCTATTAATTTGTAAAGTGTGTGTGTGTGTGTGTGTGTGTGTGTGTGTGTGTGTGTGTGTGTGTGTGTGTGTGTGTGTGTGTGTGTGTAAGAAGACTAGTCATGAACAGCAAAAAATATAACTCAAGCAAATGAATGGATGAAATCTCAATAAACTTGCCTTTCCCTAATAAAAAATTAAAAAATCATAATGAATACAGAGAAGTTGCCTATTCCTTCCCTCCCACACAACACTGGTGGCCTAATTCCCAGTTCGTATACAGTGGTACATTAGAATCACTCTTAAACCAACAATCATACATACCATCTAAAACAACACTACTAGCACAAGCTCATATTTTGTTAAATCATACCTAAAAGGTAAACTTGAAATTGTCCTTTTTTTTCATTAGTTCCCCCTTTTTACTTACTGCTTTCCTATTTAAATTGCGCGTGATTTCATTAACATATTGTATATTTCTTTATTAGAATCGTACGGATGAAAAGATTTTCGGGGTAACTATTGAAAAAGGTGGATAAAAACATAATAATGATGATAATAGTAATAATAATAATAATAATAATAATAATAATAATAATAATAATAATAATAATAATAATAATAATAATAATAATAATAATGACTCACCTGATCAAATTGAGATTCAACTTGACATGAACCAGTACTACTGTAGTATCCGCAGGACTTCGTTTCTGGGAAGAACAGAAGCAGAGGTCGCTGGCAAAACACTGAGTTCTTTTATTAGATGATCCTGAGTCTTGTACATAGTCAAAATCTTCATCTTCCTCTTCCCTTTCGCTGCGTCACGATGATTTCTTTTTCTTTTCTTTATTTTCTTTTCTTTTCTTTGTTAATCTCTGCTTTGCATTTTGTCTACTCTGTATTTTGTTTTACCCCGAAGTGTTTATCTCACAGAAGTAGGGGTGTGGAGTCAAGAGTCAAGGAGATAACTGATAGTTTTTTGTCGAATTCAAAATCAGCACAATTATTTGCAACTCCTTTACTGTTTAAGTACTTGTGAAAATTACTTTGCTGCACTGCTAACCTACAAGTCAAGGGAGACATTAACTTATCTCATTAATCGTGAAGGAAATTATTTGAAAAAAAAATTCAAACTTTTTTTTGTGTGGACTGATTTCAAGTGACTTTATTTTATTTTTTTCCTATTTTAGTTGAAATAGAGAGTAACAAGTTAGAGATGAATCATAACTTTGAATTTCCTAAAGTTGGAACCAAAATAGAATTTTTAAAACTGACTCCATATCTCAGCACACAAAACAAAACAAAACACGCATTTTATAATTGTCGTATAAATTATAGTTTCTTTTCTTCTCTATCAGTTCTTGTTATCGCGAGTGGCAGGAAGACAGGCAACACGAGTCAATAAGCTAGTTGCTACATTTCGCCGCACGCATCATGACTACGGTCAGGCTCAGCTTGTTGCCACCTGTTGTCTGCCGCTGTTAATCGAAGGCTCCTGAACAGTAAAGCAACACACTCGCTGCTGCTTGGTGGAATCAAAATTTGAGATAGCCTTATTCTAATCCCAGTTTGATCGACACGGTTCTCTCACGGTACATGTATCCCAGAGGCCAGAGCAGAAGTGCCCTCAACATACTGACGGAAATTCTCAAATCACGTCATCGCAATAATGCCAAAAGGGCAAAACGATAAAATACATAAAAAAGAAGTTATATTCAGTACTCACCAACTGCTGCATGTTACAGAGTTGTCCCCGTCATGCCAGCCTGCTAACCCACCTCTGGCCAGCAGTGTACTCATACCCCTGCAGTGGTTAGCTCCCCAACACCCACTCCTCAGTGATACGCTAGGCTGATGCACCTTCGCGAAAAATACAAGTCTTGCCATATCAGTTGTTCACCACACCACACCACAGCCACAATACCAACTGTTAGGGATAAAAATTTAGATCATTACCCAACTGTTCTCTTAAACCACCGTTACCGCCTATCTGCCACACAGCACACCAGCTGTCACCACACGCCACATAAGCCACACCAGCTGTCCCACTCAGCTAACACTAAAATATTCCTTCCCACACCATTTTTCCGGCAACACATTCCTTCACTAACACTAAAAGAATTACGCAACAGAATAAGCAGCTCGGCAACAAAACGCCGCCATGTCACGATAAAAATGTCATCTTTGTCCTTCCTTACCCTCAAGTTCTTAGTTTCCTTGCTTATATCTTAGCCACACCTGACCCTACGCAGTCTTATGATATCAGAGACGTCCCAAGACATTGCGAAGACCACATGAGGCTCAGTAAGTGGAGAATATCAAAATGGCGGTAAACTTTCCACGAAACAGTTCACATCACCCTTCGCTTACATAATTCCGGGTTTTTTTGTTTGTTTTTTTTACTTTACCACTTATTTGTTCGCCGTGCCCTTTGCTACAGTATCACGGTAACACAGCAAGTCTCAGAACGTTATAAACACTAAAGGGGAAAGCATACTTCACTCGCAAAATAAAAAAATAAAGGATGCTTACATTTCTCCCACGTTTACAGTCAGCCGGTCACTTGCCGCGCCGCCTAACAAGAATTCAAATTTTCATTTTTCAATCTCATCTGAAGGATCCTCTTATCTTATTAATTTATTTTATTTTTTTCACATGACTATTTATGTTCATTATGTTATTCCTTCAGTGGATGTTATTCAATTTCATCTACCTAAGTTAATTATTTATACCAATATTTCTGACATTTCTAATTGATTTAGTGTCTAAGTGACTTTATTATCTAATGTCACTTACGGCACTGTCTTTTATTTTATTTTTTTATTCGATTAATTATTTCAGTGGCTATTATCTGATTTAATTCATTTATGTGTATTTTTACATAGCTTATTCATTCTCATTGATTCAATAATGCCTCTTTATGTGTTTTTTTATTGTGATTTTATAATTTCACTCTTATGTGGATATTTTGAGAGAGAGAGAGAGAGAGAGAGAGAGACGCAATTCAAGCTCAAAACCTTCAGAATAAATAGTGAATACAAAAACTACCATTTCACTTGCATCTTACTTATGTTCTTTCCTTTTTCTTTTGAGAGAGAGAGAGAGAGAGAGAGAGAGAGAGAGAGAGAGAGCGCGTGGGAGTCATGTGGAGTGAGAGGGAGGCAGGGAGAGAAAGAGAGAGGGAGGGAGAGGGGGAGGGGGAGCCAAATCCGCCATATTGATTTCCTTAGACGTGCATTCGACTCTCGGGAATGAACACTGAAAATGAGCGATGAGGAACGGGATATCGACATTGAGAGCGACGTGAGTGTGAGGACATGACCTAATCTGTCCACCTGCGAGCCAAACACCGCCAAATTGTAGGAGAAAGTAGAGTTTTGAAGGGAAAATTGGGAAGCGTGTCAACCAACCCTGAATGTAAACAAACGAGGTGGTGGTGGTGGTGGTCTTGTGTTTCTTGTGTTTACTGTTGTATTCCTTGTGTTGTATTATTGTTTTTAGGGGTGAGGTGGTAGAAATGCGTCCTTAGCGTTCATATTGAGGCGTTTCTTTCCACTTATATCTGACATAAGCTAGGAAATAAACGGAGGTGGTGATGGTGGTGGTCATGTGTGTTTTTAATGTATACGTGTTGGCTCTCTCTCTCTCTCTCTCTCTCTCTCTCTCTCTCTCTCTCTTTACAATATTTAGTTACTTTACAATACAAACGCGTCTGTGGGTGGCTCCTACTTGTATTCTTAGTATTTGATAAGATTTGTGAAGATTTTGTCATGTTCGGAATATCTTTAGGCAAATTCGTGGTTATTCCTTTTTTTAATGGGTTGGTGTCAGAGGGAGAGGAATGTCTGTCTTTCTTCCTTGTGTTACTTCCTGGTAGTTAATTGGTAGGCGCTCCTGGGGGTAATGGTTAGGTTAGGTTAGCGTGATTGATGTATGTTACTCTGATTAGGTATTGCAGTAAAGTGTTAGGTTGGGTAAGGTGAGGTTAGGTTAGGTTAGGTAACGTTAGATATAGAGATGTGTATAATGTTAGGTTGGGTTGGGTAAGGTTAGATTTAGAGATGTATATAATGGTGTTAAGTTAGATTTGTGGGTTAAATCATGATGGTTAGGATAAGTTTAAGGCAATACATACAAACACATACCAATATATTCAATAAAAAGAACTAAAAGACATACACACTTATGGCAATACACCCCAAAAACACCTAAACACACAAAAAACACTAAAAATACCCATTAAAAGAACCAAGAAAAGCATACAAAAGACACATTTACACTCATAACACATTCCAAACACGCACCACCATCACCATCACACCGCCACTGACCCACACACCTCTCAACAGGATGATGAGTCTCTGGGAACAGCACGAGGAGACTTCCAGTTCGCGTCACAGGCTGAGAAGCGCGCCCACCACAATGCACTGGAGAGGAAGCGACGGGACCACATCAAAGATTCTTTCTGCTCCTTGCGGGATTCAGTTCCATCCTTGCAGGGGGAGAAAGTGAGTGTAAGAGGAGGAGGAGAGATGTTGGTCAATGTATGTAACCTAGTAATCTTAAGGATCAGGTGCAGAAGAGTTAAGAATGAAGTAGAAGAGGTGAATGAATGTAACCTTGTAATCTTAAGCCCATCACTACCAGGATGTGTTTTCATATTTATTCTGCTTACTGTTCAGTGATTTCAAACAGCCCCAGAAACTTGTGTGGGGAGAATAGTGAAGACTCTGGCCATTAATCTTCTGACCTCCATAGACCTTTCCTAATGTCAAAATCATCTAATCGTACCCAAAACCTGTAGTAAAAAATGCATCCCAGTACTGAAGGAGTTAAGGTTGAGTTACAGAGTAGTTAAGAGTGAAGGAGGAGGAGAAGTGATGGGTGAAAGAATGTGAGCTAGTTAATAGTGAATGGAGGAGAAAGAGAAGTTAAAGTGTAATGTACAAGCTGTTTATTTTTAACTATTAGAGATTTAGGTAGAGAAGAAGAATTAATGGTAAATGGAGGAGAGGAGTTAATGGGTGAATGCATGTAATCTCTTAATTTTAAGGTAATAGAGATTGAGATACAGAAGGTGGAGTTAGGAGGTTAAGGATGAAGGTATTAGAGAAATTAGATAAGATACAAGGACTGGACATCATTTGAACTTGAATTAACCTAACCTAACCTCACTCTCACAACTGCATGGATAAATAGAAAGAAATAGAATCGGTAAAGCAACAAATTGAACACACACACAAACTCACGAATGCAGACACTAACACGCATAGCCTCACTCATCTCTCCTCCACACAGGCAAGCCGAGCACAGATCCTGAAGAAGGCGGCAGACTATATTGAGTTTATGAGACGCAAGAACTCTGCACACCAGCAAGACATTGACGATCTTAAGAAGCAGAACAACCTCCTTGAAAACCAAAGTAAGAACAGTAGTAGTAGTAGTAGTAGTGGTATTAGTAGCAGTAGGGTTTTATTCTGGCCAAGGGTAAAAAAAAAATTATGTAAAAAAAGGCCCATTTAGATAAAGGTCCGACTGAGAGAGTTAGCCAAAAGAATGGTAGCAGTAGTTTTAGTAGTAAATGGTGGTGGTGGTGGTAGTGGTGTTTTTAAAGTTTCATATTAGCAATAGTTTTTCAGAGATAAGTTGAGGTGTTTTCTATAAGATTAGTAGTAGTTGCAGTAGTAGTAGTAGTAGTAGTAGTAGTAGTTGTAAGAATGTTTTACAAGTGCAATATGAGTAATAGTATTTAAAGTGTTTTTTTAAGTGTGTGAGAGAGAGAGAGAGAGAGAGAGAGAGAGAGAGAGAGAGAGAGAGAGAGAGAGAGAGAGGGAGGGAGGGAGGGGAAGGATAATTCATACCAAAATAAAATCACAATATCTCTCTCTCTCTCTCAAATTCTCTCTCTCTCTCTCTCTCTCTCTCTCTCTCACATACCTATCCACACCACTGACACAAACATTACACCCACCTCTAACATCATCTCCCTCTCTCTTTCTAGTTCGCTCACTGGAGAAGACCAAATACACAGGGAACTTTGCAGCCATGACTTCCAACAGTGCCCTCCTGACCTCCAAAGCTGGGTCACTGGGGGAGTTTGATGGGTCAGGCTCCGAGACCTCAGACTCCGAGGCGTCAAACAGTGTGTGCCGCAAGAAACTAAAGACCTAACCGAACTGGAGTCTTGTGTGTGGTGTGTGGTGTCACCTTGCCTGCCTGACCTCACTTGACAACCTCACCTCACTTGACCTGGCTTGTCTTGTTCTTGTTTGTTTTCTTGTTGAATTTCCTTCTTCTTTTTCTATTTTTCTTTCAATTTTCTCTTCTCTTACTTTTCCTAATGTAACTTCACCTATCCTAAACTTTCAACCTAACCTAATTAAACCAAACCAATTGAAACTCTCTCTCTCTCTCTCTCTCTCTCTCTCTCTCTCTCTCTCTCTCTCTCTCTCTCTCTCTCTCTCTCTCTCTCTCTCTCTCTCTGCCAGGAAAAACACAAGAGGACTTTTCAATACATGGGGGAAGCTTCACATTACAGGGACTCTCAAAGCATGGGAGAGTAATAGCATGGGAGGACCTGCTTAGCTTTCCCCAGTGTTGTGTGTGGGTGTTGGCAAAGGCAGGTGTTATTTTTTTTTTTTTTCATTGTGCGTTTGGGTTTTTATGTACAAATCACCTCTGCTGTTTGTTATGAATGCTGAGGGTTGAGTGAACGTGAGTAGTGGTGCCCTTCAGGGTATTTAGCCCTTGCTGTTTTTTTTTTTTTTTTTTTTTTTTGTCTTTTTCTTTCTTTCTTTTTATTTTATCTATTTTTTGGCTGCAGTTTTTATTTTTATTTTATTTATTTATTTTTTTTTTTTGTGTGTTTTTCTTGGGTTTTGTGGTCTCTCTCTCTCTCTCTCTCTCTCTCTCTCTCTCTCTCTCTCTCTCTCTCATATTTATTTTTTTCCATATTTATCATCTTTTTTCATTATTATTGTTATTACTTTATTTTTATTTTTTTTTATCCCTTTCTTCCTCCTTCCTTCCATTCCCTATCATAGAAAGTTGTAAATTAGTTCTTTGGGAAACACAATTTAAAATGCTGTAAAGCTCTCCATAGTGTTCATTGGTCCACGTTGAGCCAATCAGTAGAGGAAGGGAAGTCACCAATCACCATTCACCATTCATGTTTGCCTTCATCTGATTGGTTCCGGTCATGTCAATCAGATGTCGTACATTTTCCCTAATTATTGTATATACTTGATTTGTATTTTGGAAGTTTATTGCAATTTTTCGAAAGCCTGTATATTTTTTTTTTTTTTTTTTTTTTTTTTTTTTTGAAAACTTGTACTCTTAAAAGCAATTATTTTACATTTTTTTTCTTACTTGACATTTAAAATAAGGATGTGAAATAGTTACAGACAGTATGAAGCTGATAGAGTGTAAACATGTGTCTAATGGTGATGGTGATTGAGTAATGTAAACAACCATAAACAAAATAACAAAACAGGAAACAGTCGTGTGTGAACATTAATGAAGCAACAAACCTTGTCCCGTTTTCTTTAGTCCAACATTTCCTCATTATTCATTATTGTTTTATTTTTCCTCATTAATTTCACACACTTCCAGATAGATCTATATATTTCTGTACAGTATTAATGAACGCAAATAAATGATATTGATGTTTATGAAGTCTTACTTAGAAACCTTTTACTAATTGTTATAGTAGTAGTAGTGATTTCTGAAACTAAATTATGACGCGTGTTTTGAGGCACCAATGTGTAGCAGTAACGGGGATATAGATGCGCTATATCACTCGTACAAACTTATTGATGTGAATAAAAAGAAAAAAAAAAGTGTATAGGACCCAGGGAGAACTTAATTGGTCCTTAAAATGGTGAAGAACATGATTAGATGGAGGAGACTCATTAAAAACAGCGACCCAGCATAGAAACGGGATGAAAAACTTCAATATAGGACCCAATTAAACACTTTACTCTCTCAACCTACGACTATTTTCTAAGGCCACAGAGATGACTGGCCGGGTTCTAGAGGGGGTATTTCTTTTTAGTAACAAAGAATTCACCTTAATTTATTACTACAGCCATTAAAACACCCTGAAAAATTTCTTGTACCTTGAATGAGAGCCTTTACAAATAGTGGAAGTGCGTCGTGTGAGTGTTTTAGAATAGGAACACGTACCCATTAAGTACATGAGAAATATTACTCTCTTCACCAAACACACTTTAACTCATTATTTGTTTCGGAGTGCTTACAATTAACCAAAAGATTTAAAGGTACCAAGACCATAAAGTTTGTGAAGCAAGGAGGTGTGAACAAGAGAGGCCTCGCTAGTCAAAAGGACGGTACAATCTTACAGCTAGCATAACATAATCTAGAGAGAGAAAAATAAATAAATAAATAAAAAAAATATATATTACAGTAAAGTTTGTTTTGGTCCATAACACTTCCTACATTCAATTGTTTTTCATACTCTACCGTAGTTGGTTTCTGTTCACATTGTTAGTGAAAGCCTCGTTGTGCAAAAATTACTCGCAGTTCGGCTGCTCCTGAGAAGAACTGTGACCCGGGAGTGACTTGGCACGATACCAGCATGACCTGACCTCTTCCTTTGTTGCATGCATTATTTTACTACAATAATAAAGCACCATCCCCGTCTCTCTCTCTCTCTCTCTCTCTCTCTCTCTGGGTTTGAAAGGAGTCATCACGCACCTGGCAACATAACACGTCACACATTCACGTTTTGTCAGCTTTGATCATTCATCATCTCTAAATCCACAAAACACAATAAAGAATAATGGAATTGAAAAAACAATGCAATAATTAACTTACTTTGAAACCACAGACACGAGAAAATTAGAAGAAATAGAGATGATAATGATTACGTGTACTTTTAATTACTTTTTGTTTTATCGTTATTTCAACTTAACAAAAAAGAACACAGATGATTGAAAACAATATAACAGACTATAAAAATAAACTGAGTAAAAATCAATAAACAAGTTGTAGATAGAGGAATATAATAAACAAAGCGATATGAGATAAAGATAACGGGAAATAACAATGATGATAACTAAACAGAAAGCACATGGAATTCCAAATACAAAAATAATAACCACAAAAATATACTGAATAAAAAACAACAAAGAAACTCGAGAAGGAGAATCAAAATAAAAATCCTCCAATGAAATAGATTGTTTGGCGGTGCAGGAGTGAACGCTGAGTTTGGCGGGGGGGAGTGCCACGTCTGTCCACAGCTGTTTGACCCCCACGTGACCCCACCACACCCCCACCACACACCGGTACCACACCACCACACCTCCTCACCACCTGCCGCCACGACCTGACCCTGGGAAGCCGAGATGAGGCGTGTGGTAGCCAGAGTGGTCATTCCTGTGGTGCTTGTTGTGTGCATTCTGTTCTGTCTGCCGGGAGTATGTGGACACGGACACTCCCACGAGCACTCCCACGGGCACGGACACTCCCATGGACACGGACAGGAGGAACCACCGGCCTATAAATGGAGCAAGCAAGCCAACACACCGTACCAGGACAGTGAACAAGATGAAGTTACGGACACTCCTACCCCTATACCTTCTAAGGACAGTGTATGGGTGGAAGCGCTCGTGGCCACGCTAGGGATCAGCATAGCCCCGTATCTCATCCTCTTCTTCATCCCTGTCAGTAATGGAAAGGAACACGAGAAGAAGCTTAAAGTATTCCTGGCATTTACATCTGGTGGTTTACTGGGAGATGCATTCCTTCACCTCATTCCCCACGCTCTCATGGCTAAGGCTGATGGCTCGCACTCTCACTCACACTCTCACTCGCACTCTCACTCTGAAGGGGAAGGCCACGCTCACGATATGGGTATTGGTTTGTCTGTTCTCGGGGGAATAATTGCATTTTTAGTGGTTGAAAAGATTGTGAGGATTTTCAAGGTTGGGCATTCTCACTCCCACTCACACTCTCACTCTGATGCAAATGGTGAGGCGAGTAAGGATGATAAAGGGAAGAAGGGAGATAAGGATGGTGACAAGAAGAAGGGGGATAAGAAGAAAGGTGGTGGCAAGGCTGGGAACAAGAAGAGTGAGGGTAAGTGTTTTTTTTTTTTTTTCCTCTTTCTGTTCTATTATTTTTCATTTTGTTGCTTTCCTGTTTTCAGTTTTACAGTTTTTTGCGTGTTTTTGTTTCAGTTTTTCCTTTTTTTTAGTATTTCTGGCATATCTTTTTTTTTTTTTACGGTTGTCAGAATTATGTCACTGATAAATTTGCAGTTTCAACCAATACTACCCTCCCGGCCCCCCAAACCTATAAAACACCCCCATAAGGTAAACTAATCTAACAAACCGTGACTCCATAACCATTTGACATCACCCTTCTGGACCCTCGAGACCCTTCAACCAATACTTCCCCACACCAAAAAATAAATAAATGAATAAATAAAATTAAAAAAAGGAAAAGAAAAACATATTACACCCCCCACAAAAAAAGGAACTTCTAAACACTCCTATAGGGTAAACTAACCTAACCTAACCTAACACCACCCCCTTATTATTTGACATCCCCTCTTCTGGACCTTCACGTAATGCCCACCTCTAACCTACAGGACGCCACTATCGGATTTACTCGCCTAACCTAACCTAATCATGGCATCATTCCGAACCTTCCTTCACAAATTCTTAAAACCTTCCGCATTCCCCTCGTCAAAAAAAAAAAAAAACTTAAAATTTTCCCTCATACCCCATAGAAAAACCTTAAAATTTCCCCTCATACCACATAGCAGAACCTTTAAATTTCCCCATTCCCTATAGAAAAACCTAAAAATTTCCCCATTCCCCTCATCAAAAAGCCTGAAAGTTTTCCCTCATATCCCCATCAAACATCTTTAACATTTTCCCATCAACCCCATCAATAACTCGGAAAGTCTCCCCATTCCCTATTTCTTCAACAAACACCCTTAAACTTTCCCTATATCCCTATAAAAAAAACACAATTTCCCCATTCCCTATTCCTAACAAACACCCTTAAATATTCCCCATATGCACATCAAAACCCCTTAAAATCTTCCCATTCCTTATTCTCCCAATCAAAAAAGACTTAAAAATTCACCATAGTCCCATTAGAACCCCATTTTCTTTCCTCCCCAACAAACCTTTAAAAACTTCCCATATCTCCATCAAAACCCCTTAAAATCTTCCCATTCCCTATTCTCCCCATCAAAAAAGACTTAAAATTTCCCATAGCCCCATTAGAAGCCCATTTTTTCTTTCCTCCCCAACAAACCCTTAAAAACTTCCTATATCTCCATCAAAACCCCTTAAAATCTTCCCATTCCCTATTCTCCCCATCAAAATAAGACTTAAAATTTCCCATTAGCCCCATTGGAACCTTACAAAATCTCTCCATTCTCATTCCTTCCAATAAACCCCTTAGAATTCCCAATATTCCCACCAAAATCATTAAAACTTTCTTCTAAACCACCAACAAACTACCAAATTTTTCTCTTTATTCCAAAAACACATCAAATTTTTTTTAATGCCCTAAAAACACATCAGATTTCTCTTTAAACTTCAAAAACACATAAAATTTCTCTCGATACTCCAAAAACACATCAAATTTTTCTGAACCCTGAAAAACACGTCAAATTTCTCTTGATACTCCGAAAACACATTAAATTTATCTCGATATTCCAAAAACACATCAAATTTCTCTTGATACTCCAAAAACACATCAATTTCTCTCGATATTCCAAAAACACATCAAATTTCTCTCGATATTCCAAAAACACATAAAATTTCTCTCGATACTCCAAAAACACATAAAATTTCTCTCGATCCTCCAAAAACACATCAAATTTCTCTGAACCCTGAAAAACACGTCAAATTTCTCTCGATCCTCCAAAAACACATCAAATTTCTCTCGATACTCCGAAAACACATTAAATTTATCTCGATATTCCAAAAACACATCAAATTTCTCTTGATACTCCAAAAACACATCAAATTTCTCTGAACCCCGAAAAACACGTCAAATTTCTCTCGATACTCCCAAAACATATCAAATTTGGCTTTATATCCCCAGAAAACACATTATATTTCTCTTTATACCCCCCCCCAAAAAAAAAACATTAAATTTCTCTTTATACCCCCTAAAGAACACATCAAGTTTCTCTTTATACCCACTTCAAATTTCTCTTCAAACCCCAAAAAACACACCAAATTTCTTTCTACGTTCCAACAAACCCACAACACTAACCTCTATACCCCCAAAAACCCATCAAAACTGCCCTATTCCATCAAACACCCTTAAAAATTCCCTCCTTCCACCATAAACCTCACAAAAAGATGCATTCTTCTTCCACAATCCCCAACCAACACAAGCACAACTCACACTACTGCCTCTCCACACTTCCCTATTCCATCAAACTAGAGATGTACCGATGCATAGGTATCAGTATCGGAATCAGCGGTATCGGCCCATTTTTTGGGTATCGGTATCGGTATTGGCTTATTTTATGCCGATACTTCCGATACCTAAAAGGAATTTACTACTTAGTGATATATTCGATATAAGATATTGATGATACCAAATTAATATAATACGGCGTATTAAGTTTCCGTGGTGATTACCGTATGTCATAGAATACTGTTTTCTGTAGTAATAAGCCACAACCTCTAAATTGGACGTGTATGAAACGCATATAGGCTGAACTCCGGCATCCTGTCACACGGTCGGTCATGAGTCACCACGCATTCTCACTGTCTCAGTCAGACGCTGCTCCTCCACCCACACAAAGTTCACACAGGTGAAAAGCTTATGTTTTTAACTATAATCTAAGAATGTCAAACTTCAGATATTGAGAATCCAACAAAATGATTTGGTATATATATATATATATATATATATATATATATATATATATATATATATATATATATATATATATATATATATATATATATATATTAGGCATTTTGCATTATTGTAAATAACAAGATATTCTTATTTGATTTATAATTAACAGTGCTAGTGCTAGCCTTTTCCAAGATATCATACTGGAATAGGTGGAAGCTCGAATTATATATGTATATTAATTTTAATGCAAATTTAATTTTTGAGTTACCTGTGTTAACCTAAGGATGTAAAATTCCATAGCTAAGAAAGTAACGATTCTGTTTTGTAATCATGTGCATTGTGTATAATTTGTTGCATATTAATTATTTAAGATCATAGCAATACACTAGAAATTTAGAATAAACTAAACTTTTTCTATTTAATTGAAAAGATTAGGTGAAAGCTCATTTTTCTGAATTGGTCTACTAATGTGTAATGAATTAATATCAAAGGATGTCAGATTTAATTAAAGAGAAACATACACAACAAAATGAAATTCTTTTGCTAATATTTTGTGTCTGTTTTACAATTTTAATAATTTTGAAAATATTTTTGATCGCCAAAATATTGTCAATAAAATTAATAATGAAAATGCACAAGACCAAATGGTCGCTAAAGGAGCAAGAAGTAAGAATTTAAGATAACTGACAAGAATCAGAAGACTGAGAAGATATTCATTCCAATTTGCAAATGGCTTCAAAAAGCTTCTAGAATTGCTCCTATTTCCACAAACGTTCTCAGAAGGACTTACAGCATCCCCCAAAACAAAGCCTCCCATCTGAGAACGCTTGCCGTCCACCAACTCATCCTGGTGTCCAGTGCAGTGATCACTATAAGTAGTAGTATTGGTATCGGTGGTATCGGTATCGGCCCAATTAGGTGGTATCAGTATCGGTATCGGAATCAGCTAAAATTTTGGTATCGGTACATCTCTACATCAAACGCCCTTAAAAATGTCCTCCTTCCACCATAAACCTCACAAAAAGATGCATTCCTCTCCCACAATCCCCAACCAGCACAAGCACAACTCACACTGCTGCCTCCCCACACAGGGCAGATGAAAGTGGCAGGATACCTCAACTTAGCAGCCGACTTCACGCACAACTTGACAGACGGCTTGGCTATCGGCGCCTCCTTCCTGGCCGGCAAGAGTGTGGGAACTGTCACCACCCTCACCATCTTCTTGCACGAGATACCTCACGAGATTGGCGACTTTGCTATCTTGCTGCAGTCTGGGTGTAGTAGGAAGAAGGTGAGAGAGAGAGAGATAGGAGTGTGTGTGTGTTTGTTGAAAAGAGCAGAAAAATGAAAGAAAGATTAGTAAAAGGTGAATTATGAATATGTGAGAGAGAGAGAGAGAGAGTGTGTGTGTTTGTTGAATATTGTATTGTGAAAGAAGAGATTAGATTGCTTAAGAGAGAGCATTGAAAACTGAATAAGAAAATAAAATAAGCAAAAGATTAATTATGAATGTATAAGAGAGAGAGAGAGTGAGAGTGAGTGTTATTCATTACTTACCTCATTTATTCAGTCTTGTCTCTCCTTAAATGTTTCTCTTCCCTTCATCGCTCTCTTTTACACACAGGCGATGATGCTGCAACTGGTGACGGCTGTGGGTGCCTTCACTGGAACATGTATATCCCTGCTGGCTGAAGGAGCAGGTTAGTACACACACACACACACACACACACACACACACACACACACACACACACACATCCTTCACCTCTCCCACAAACACACATTTCACCTCACCAACCCTCTCACTCCCTCCCTCTCTCTCTCTCTCAGATGAATCAGCAGTGGCGTGGGTACTTCCCTTCACAGCTGGCGGGTTCATCTACATCGCCACTGTGTCTGTCATCCCTGAGCTGCTGGAGAACTCTGGGTTTTGGCAGTCGGTGGTGGAGGTGGTGGCCCTGCTAGCTGGTGTGATGCTCATGATGGCCATAGCTTACCTGGAGGAAACCACTGGCCATGAACACTGATTGGAGGTGCTGGGGTGTGTGTGAGGGTGTGTGGGTGATGTGAATGTATGAGTGGGTGACTGACTGGCTGGCTGACTAGCTGACTACATGATTGATTGAGTGACTGACTAGCTGACTGGGTTAATGATTAGGGGCTTGACTGAGTGACTGGTTGAATGATTGACTGGCTGACTGACTGAATGCCTTGATGGATACGTGTCTCTAGGTAACTTGTTGAATGATTTACTGACTGGCTGGCTGGCTAGTTGAGTGACTGGGTAACTGGGTATGTGGGTGACTAAATGACCCTTGTGACTGGTGGATGACTGGGTGACTGGTATGGTTTGTTAACTGAGTAATGGGGGAGTTAGACTGTAAAAGTGAAGGGTTGACTGACTGACTAATTAACTTGTATTGAGAGAGAGAGAGAGAGGCTGGTATTCTTAAACCCTTCTGCACTTCACCTTCACTATTTGAAAAGGCTTTATCTAAATTGACGGGAGTTTTTCAAGGTGTTTTTACAGTTTTAAAGGTAGAATGACAAAATTTCTACATTATTAACTGTAGAAACACTCTTGAAAACCCCGCTAATCATCTCTATGGCCTTGGAAAATAGTCGTGGTGTTAGAGCAAATAGTTTATGAATATGGACCAGAGAGAGAGAGAGAGAGAGAGAGAGTAAATTCATGATATTTTTTAGTTACATTTTTTTTTGTGTTGAGTTTATGAATTACCTTAAAACTAATTCACGTTTGTAATATTTTGTAGTTTTGCGTCATTTCAGGGTAGTAAAAATTATATCTATTGTTATTATTATTATTATTATTATTGTTATTATGTACATTTTCATTCATTTGTCTCTATTTTTCCATCTTCCATGTTTATATTTATCTTTTATCATCATATTACTATTATTCTTATTTTTATCATGTTTTTTTTTTTCATTCCTCAATTTATATTTTCTTATTTTCATCAATTTTTCCATCTAGTAACTTATATTTATCTCATTTTCTTGTTTTTTTTTGCTTTTATTTGCTTGGTTCACTTCACTTTTCACCAGTAGAAGGGTTAGACAGGGTTGTGTTCACCGTGTGTGTGTCTGTATGTCTGTGTGTGTGTGTGTGTCTGTGTGTGTGTGTGTGTGTGTGTGACTCAAGATCTGCAGTGGGAATTTTGGAATAGTGTCGCCCGTTTTTTGTTGCACACTCGCTTGTTTTCTTGATTCTGTTTTCTTTCACGTTCAGGCGAGAGAGAGAGAGAGAGAGAGAGAGTTGGTGAGGGGGTAATAGAAAGAATGGAGAGAAAATAGAAAGAATAAACAAAAGTAATAGAAGAAAAGGAGGAAAATAAAGGAGAGAGAGAAAAGAAGAAAAAGAGAGAAAAAAGAAAAAAAGGAAAAAACACTTCCTTCCTTTCCCTCTCCCTCTTTCTTTCTCTTTCTTTCCTTCTTTCTTTCTTTTGCTCAAATTACAAAACACTAATTGCAAGTTCACATAAACACATTTTTATGAGGAAGTGTGTGTGTGTGTGTGTGTGTGTGTGTGTGTGTGTGTGTGTGTGTCATTGTTATATGCACAGCACCTACTTAAAATGTGTGTGTGTGTGTGTGTGTGTGTGTGTGTGTGTGCTTTTCATGTACGTTTTTGGGAGGAAGGAGACTGGTGGAGAGAGAGAGAGAGAGAGAGAGAGAGAGAGAGAACATCCATTAGCTTTAAGAAAATCTACTTAGTTGGATGATAAATAGATAAAATTAAATATACAGATAAAGAGAGAGAGAGAGAGAGAGAGAGAGAGAGAGAGAGAGAGAGAGAGAGAGAGAGAATAACAAATGGAGAGAATAGATAGATAGATATGAAGATAATTATTTTTGTATTGTCTTTCTTTGTGTGTGTGTGTGTGTGTGTGTGTGTGTGTGTGTGTGTTCTGCCCTTCGTAAAACTAATATTAAAGAAAGAAAGAGAAATCAAAGGAAACAGATGAAGTTAACCAATTGAGAGAAGGAAAGAAAAGTAGAATGTGACTAAAATTATTAAACAAATTAAAAATAAAAATGAATATAATTAGATAAAAAAACTGAATTAATTTTAAGAAACTGATTTTTTTTAGTTTGAAAAAGTGTATTAATTTGTATTTAAGAATTAATGATTGAAAGAAATGTAAGAAAAATGGTGCTGAATGTGTGAGAGAGAGAGAGAGAGAGAATTTTCAAGCACAATACTCAAATGATAACAAACAAGTAAACAAAAACAACAGCCAAATAAATAATACAGGGACCAAACACAAATTAAAAGAAAAAAAACAAACAAAAAGAAAACAAAAAACTAAGAAATATTAAAAAAAACAAGTTTATCTTTTTATTTTCCTTGCTTTCCTGTTTTATTTATTTTTTTTTTTTTCCTTGTTTTGCATTACCTTGAAAAATAAAAAAAATTGAAGTGTTTTGTGGCAGATGTGTGAATGAGAGAGAGAGAGAGAGAGATGATAAACAATAGAGAAACAAAACATACGGCAAAACTTGGATATAAGGAACAATTTTGATCACTTGTATATTCAACAACTCTATCTCTGTCCATCATTGCAAGGTTTGTCCAATTAAAAAGCTCAATTATTCACTCAGACACACACAAGTTCACTCAGGTCTTTCATTAAACCCTTCAGTGTTATGACGCATTTTCATAATCATTCTAGTTACTATATTTGGTGACTATACAGCTCTAGAAACTTAACGTGGGGCTTAAAATAGTGAAGACCCTGGCCATTAATCTTTTGACGTCCATAGACCCTTCGGAATGTCAGTAAAATTGTCAAATCACACCCAATCCGAAGGTAAAAATGCATCCAAGTACTGAAGGAGTTAATCTGTTGCATTTAGGTTTCTGTTTGTCATCCTTTGTTCTCTCACCAATACTGTTTTCCAAGCCTACAGAGATGATCAGGCTGGTTATAAATGGCTGTTTTTTTCCCCTTGGTATTTAAGATTCTAGTTCAGGGATTCTCAACCTGGGGATCTGCAAACTCCCAGTGGTTCATAAGATTCCCCTGGGTACTTAGGTGGCTGATTTAATAATATTCTTTGTAGCACCATTGCATATTGAGTCAGTGTCGGTTACTAATTAACATTCTGCTCGATGTTAGATTATTGGGGGTTCAGGTAGATGGTCTTATAACTCAGGGTTCTTATAGAGAGAAAGGTTGAGAACACCTGATCTCGTTAGACTATTGCTGAAGTCATGAAAATGTCCTTAAAAATGCTAATGATTTCCACTGGAGCCTCTTAAATTATCACATGTATCTTGAAACCCAAAAACTTCTTGTACTGCCCATTAGACCATAGAATCATCAAAACACACTTTAAAAACCCCAATAACTTCCACTACTGCCCATTAAATCCTTACTGAAACTGAAAATATCCTCAAAAACCCAAATAACTTCCACTACAGCCGATTAAACTAAAGAATCCTAAAAACGCCCTTTAAAACCGACACAACTTCCACTACTGTTTATTAAATTATGACTGGAACCATGAAAACACCCTTAAAAACCCCCCAACAACTTCCACAATAGGCCATTAAACAATAGAACCATGAGAAAACACCCTTACAAAATAACTAAACAAAAATTAAAACAGATAAAAGAAAAAGCAAATAGAAAATAAAACTGCAATAGAAAAAGAGAGAGAGAGAGAAGAGAGGGCCATCACAAACACTATCTCTTGTTCCCTATATCCAAGACTTGCTGTTATGGTAAATTTGATGTAATTTTATGAAGTGTTAATTTAAATCATCCTGTACCCAGCCAAGGGGGTTAGTGGTAGTGGTGTATATAATTGTTAGCAAGTGTCAGGCGAGAACTAATGCGAAATCTGTATTTTTTGAAAGAAAGTTAGATATTAGTTGATATTTAGAGGTTTTAGTGTGTTGAGAAAGAAAGAGAGAGAATTATTGTGAGTGTGTGTGTGTGTGTTTTGATCAGGTACTCATTTTGTTATTGTCCATCTGTTTGTCTGTCTGTTTGTCTGTTTGTGTGGTTGAGGTTTTCATTTCTTTTATTTCCTTCCTTTTTTTTTTTAATTCTTGTATTTCATTATTTGGTTCTTCATAGCTTTGTATTTCTTTTTTTTTCTTTTTTTGTATTCTGTTACTCATTTTTTTTATTTATTTTCTTTCATTTCCATCTTCCAAACTCCATTTATTGCATTTTCTTCTCATTTTTCACCATTTTATTATTTTATTTAGCTATACTTTTTTCTCATTCTCTTTTCTCTCACTTATATTCCATCACATACCTCTTACCTCCTCAAATTATCATCTTTTTCTCTTTCCTTCATTCTGTCACTATTTTTCTTCTTTTCTAACTATATTTTTCTATCTTTCTCTCTTATTCCGTCATTCTCTCTTACCTCCTCAAATTATCATCTTTTTCTTTCTTTCCGTCATTCCATCATCATTTTTTTTCTAACTCTTTACTTCTTATTTCTCTTCCTCTCATTCTCCTTTTCTGTCTTATATTTCATCATTCCCTCATTTCTTTTCTTTCTACCTCTTCCAATTGTCTTCTTTCCTTCTCCTTTCCCTCATTCCATTACCTTCTTTTTTAACTCTACTTCTTGTTTATCTTGTTCTCTCATTCTCCTTTTCTTTCATATTCCATCATCATTCTTCTTTTCTAACTCTATACGTCTTATTTTCTTTCCTGTCTCATTCTTCTTTTCTCCCATATTCCTCTTACCTCCTCAAATCATCTCTTTTTCCTCCTTCCCCTTATTCTTCCTTTTTTTACTCTATTTTTTCCTCTCTCTCATTATTTTCTCTTATTTCGTAATTTCCTTATTTCTACACTCAATGCATCTCCTTTCATTCCTCTTACTTCCTCAAATCATCATCTTTTCCCCGTTTTCTTTCCTTCCTTCCATCACTTTCCTCCTCCTCAGTTTCCTCGGTTGATTTTTTACGATGTACTTTTTGTATTTTTTCCCCACTAACGGTGCACATTTGTTGCCGCACATGTTTTCTTTCCGGGTTGTAGTTGAGTTGGGTGTTGTAGTGGTGGTGTAGCTTTACTGTAACTTAAGATGGAGCGTTGTTTTGGATTAAATAATACAACTGTCTTCATCGATGTGTTATTTCTCGCCATTAGACTTAAAACTCATAATTGTTCTTTGTTTCTTGCTACTGGACTCAAAACTCTCTTAATTTCTTGCCCAATTCAAAATGACAACCTCTTCAGTACTGGGACACATTTTTATCTCAATGTCTTAATCCCTTCGTACTGGGACACGTTTTGCCTTGAAATTTGTGTACCATTAGACCATTTTATTGACATTAGGAAGGCTGTATGGAGGTCAGAAGATTAATGGCCAGTCTTCACTATTCTAATCCCACACATGAGTTTTGAAGCCTTACAAAATCACCAAATAGTCACCAAAATGAATATGGAAATGTGTCATGGTACTCAAGGGGTTAATTGTTGTCTTATTTCTTGTCTAATTCAAAACTGTCTTGATTGTCTTAATTATTGTCCTATTCAAAACAGCGGCTTGGAGGAACCTGGCTGGCTTGCTGCAGTGACGGTGAGTCTTCGTGCTGGCTTGACTGACTTGCTGACTGACTGACTGACTGACTGGGCTGGGCTGGGCTGGGTTGGAATGGACTGGTTGACTAGATAACCGGGTGACTGACTGACTGGTTGTTTGAGCTGGTGTGGTCTGGTCTGGCTGACTTGCTGACTGACTGAGTGACTGACTGGGTTGGGCTCGGCTGGACTGGTTGGCTGGTTGATTGACTGGCTGACTGACAAACTAAGCATTATATTAAGTTTTCATTATTTTCTTCCTATGTTGAAGAAGAGAAAGTGGAAGAGATCTTGATGCAGTATTCTCTCTCTCTCTCTCTCTGAATGAAACACAGGGGTCACTTTCTACACAATATATTTGAAGTGCTCACAAAACAACAAACACAAAGAAAAAGAACATATTGCAAGAGTGTTTACAACTCGACTCATCAGACTGTATGCAGTGTTAAGGCCTCACAATGCTCTCTCTCTCTCTCTCTCTCTCTCTCTCTCTCTCTCTCTCTCTCTCACACACACACACACACACACACACACACACACACAGCTGCCCCATTAGCCTAAACAGAGAAAAAAAGTCAGAGAGAGAGAGAGAGAGAGAGAGAGAGAGAGAGAGAGAGAGAGAGAGAGAGGGTGACAGGTTCTTCTCTTCCTCCCCTCTCTCTCTCTCTATGGCATCTAAAATGAGCACTTTTCATAATAACAGTCTGGTAAAGTATGTACAACACACACACACACACACACACACACACACACACACACACACACACACACACACACACACACACACACACACGTCTGGAATGCAAGAAACTGGAACAAAAAAAAGTGCCACATCTCTAAGACTACAAACATCAGATCAGTAGTAGTAGTAGTAGTAGTAGTAGTAGTAGTAGTAGTAGTAGTAGTAGTAGTAGTAGTAGTCATGGTAGTAGTAGTAGTAGTAAAGAATAAACATACAAAAATATGAAAAAAAAAATTCACTCCCAAAATAAAAAAGAAAAAAGGCTGAAAATGAGGGAAAAAAAAGAAACCAGCCTGAAAATAAGGAAAATGAAAAGAAAACAGCCTGAAAATGAGGAAAAAGAAAAGAAACCAGCCTGAAAATGAGAAAAAAGAAAAGAAAACAGGCTGAAAATGAGGAAAAAGAAAAGAAACCAGCCTGAAAATAAGGAAAATTAAAAGAAAACAGCCTGAAAATGAGAAAGGAACAAAACAGGCTGGGAATGAGAAAAAGAGAAAAAAATAGGCTGGGGATATGGGAAACAGAAAAGAAGGAAGAGAATAAGAGAAACAGGATGGGAATAAGAAAAACAGAAAAAAACAGGCTGGGAATAAGGGAAACAGAAAAGAAGGAAGAGAATAAGAGAAACAGGATGGGAATAAGAAAAACAGAAAAAAACAGGATGGGAATATGAGAAACCAAAAAAAGCAGCTGGGAATGAGAGAAACAGGGAAAAGAAGGAAAAGAATAAGAAAAACAGGAAATACAGGCTGAGAATGAGATAAATAGAGAAACAAGCTGGGAATGAGAGAAACAGGGAAGAAAGAGCTGGAAATGAGAAAAAACACAATGGTCTAATGGTGACAAAAAAACTCTATATAAAATCACTGTCTTGTAGTGGTGAAGGTGCTGGTTAATGCTTTGTCACTCTTGTTTGTCTGTCTGTTTGTCTGTTTGTCTTTAGTGGTAGCAGTGTTTGGTGGTTGGTCAGTCTCAGTCGGTCGGGATCTCTCTCTCTCTCTCTCTCTCTCTCTCTCTCTCTCTCTCTCTCTCTCTCTCTCTCTCTCTCTCTTATAACAATATCAATTTAACATACAATAAAAATTAACCTTCCAGTTTTCTTTTATTTACATTTTTTCCAGATTTTCTTTTTTTTTCTTCAATTTTTTTTTCTTTTCCTAACATTTATTTTCTTTGTTTTCCTTGAGGTCTTGTCAAATTTCAGTTTTATTTCTATACAGACATTATTATTATTCATTATTATTATTTACATTCGTCAATTTCTCTTTAACTTATCAATTTTCACTCATTTTACTCCAGACAATTTATTCATTATTATTATTATTATTATTATTCACATCCTTCTTCTAACACAAACTGTCGACATAGAAATCTGGAAGTCAATATTGCACGCACACACACACACACATACACACCATAAAATTAAGAGACAGAGACAGAAAGAGAGAGTGAGAAGGACAGACATACAGACAGAGGGACAGAAAAAACAAACACACCAATCCAAACAGCAGATTTTTCTTTTGACATCAAGAAAAAAAGAAAAACGCAAAAAATGAAGAAAAAAGATTTGTAGATTGAAAGTGTCTCTCGAAAACACACACACACACACACACACACACACACACACAAGCACCTGGAATGTTGAGGCACAGGGGGGAGGAGATGAGGGAGGAGGAGAGGCATACAGAAAAAACACACTGCGAAAGACCACTACGTTTTGTGGTTTGAATGCTGGGCGTGTTTGGTTCACTATTGCAAGAAGCGGTGTTTGGGAGAGGCTGTGTGTGTGTGTGTGTGTGTGTGTGTGTGTGTGTGTGTGTGTGTGTGTGGAAAGAGAAAGTACTGTGTGTGTGTGTGTGTGTGTGTGTGTGTGTGTGTGTGTGTGTGTGTGTGTGTGTGTGTGTGTGCACGTGTAAGTAAACAAAACACACAGGAAGAGGGCTCCATCCAAACGTACATACAAAATTGGTGTATTGCTTCTCTTGCTTTAACAATCAATTTCTCTCTCCCTTCACTCCAATTCCCACCATCCAAACACCATCCAAACGGGAACCTTCCACGACGGACGAACGGACAAAACGGAAGGCCGGAAACGAGTTGAGTGAGCGTTTTTTTATTTTTTTCGTTATTTGTGATTTTTTTTGACGCTTTTTTTTTTATTTTTATTTTTTCTACGTTCTGCCACAACCAGTGTTTGCCGTGAAGCTGCCGCCACATACCAAACGGGGAGGGAGAGGGGGGCCGGTTTATTTTGGTCTTTTTTTATGTTTGTTTCCCGTTTTCTATTGTCTTGCGTTTTCTTTGTTTTACGTTTTCTATTGTGGTGTTTTGCCTGCATTTTCTTTTTGTTTTGTTTGTTTTCAGGTTTTATTTGTTGTTTATTGGTTAACGAATAAATTGTTTTTGTTTTTCGTTTTTTTTTTGGGTTTCAATTTTCTTTTTTTCATTTATTTTTCTTAGTTTAGTCATTTTTCATTTTATTTTCACTCAAATTGTTTACTTTTCTGTTCTCTTGTTTTGTTTATTTTTTTTATCATTTTCTTTCTTGGTTCATTTTTATTTAATTTGTCAACTTTCATTTTTCTTCTTCCTATTTGCTATCTTCATTTTCCTCTTTCCCATTGTCACTATTTTTCACTTTCCTCTTCCACTATTTTTATTTTCCCAATTTATTTTCTCCATTTTCCTCTTTTCCAATTCATTATTTTTCATTTTCCTCTTTCCATTACTTTTTTCACTTTCTTCATTTTCCTCTTTTCCAATTCACTATCTTAATTTTCCTCCTTCCAATCCACTACTTTCTTTTTCCTTTTCCAATTCACTATCTTTCAATTTCTTTCTTTATTTTTTCTTGCTTTCATTCACTAAAATTTTGCTTTTGTTAATTCTTTCCTAATATTTGTAATTTTCACTGCATTTCTTTCCTTTATCATATTTCTTTTTTTTTTTTTTTTACTTTCAATATAAGTTTTTTTTATTCATTTTTTTCATGTTCATTTCATTCCTGATTATTTCTTTCCTTATATTTGTAACTTTGACTTCATTTTCATTATTGTATTTCCTCCATTTATTAAGTTTATTTATTTATTCACTTATTTATTCATTTTTCTAAACATACTTTGGTCCAGGACGTTTGTTTGTGTGTTTGTGTTTTTTTTTTCTTCTTTTATACACTGCTGGGATGGGAAGTGTCTGTCTGTCTGTCTGTCTCACCCCACACACACACACACACACACACACACACACACACACACAGGATACAAACGTAAATAAATACACAAATAGAAAGTGTGTATGTGTGAATTACAGACACGCACACACACACGCACACACACACCACAGGAATGTCAGAGGGAGGGGTTCGTGGGGGGGTGGGGGTGTTGCTGCCGCCGCCGCCACCACAAACACAAGCACTATTATTACAAGCTCAGGTTTTGTTTGTTTGTTTTGATTCTCAGAGCATTGTTTATCTGTTTGTCTGTTTCACCATCTGGATGTCGTGTCTGTCTTTACCTGACAAACACACAAACACACGCACATACCTTAAAAATACACACACACACGGAGATAAAAACGCACACAAACGCACACGAAATTCATTATACGAGTCACTTAGCGCACACGAATTTCCATTTCGCGCACATGGAATCGATAAGTACACACAGACGCACATGGGCATTACCTCTCGCTCTCTTTTTCTCCCCCTCTCCCTCTCTCCCCTCTCCCAAACGCTAGAGAGCAGATCAGGCATCATTGTCACAGGGTTCAAACGTGCACACACCCCATGGCACCAAACGCACACACACGCACACACGCTTAAGTCTCGTGTGTCTGTTTGTGTGTGGCGTGACTGTTTTTTCCTTTTTCTGGGTGTGTGCGTCTCAGGAAGGAAAGGAAGGGAGGGATGGAGGAAAAAGAGAGATAGAGAGAGAAGGTTTATTTCCCTCCTCCTTGTTTTCTTTTTTTTCCTTCTCTTCCTTTTCCTCCTCCCGTTTTATTCAGTCTTCCCTCCTTCCTTCCTTCTTTCTTCATCTTAAGCACAGCAAATTGCGCAAAGAACTCTTATTAAACCAAAAACAATAAAAAAAAACTATTAAAAAATGCCCGAGAAAAAAAAACACCTACAGCTTGCATTTTCATCTAACCTCAAGATGAATCCTCGCTTTTCGTGTCTTCGTCATTACTCTGGGCCCCTTCCTCCCCATTCTTGGCCTGGCGGGGGGGTGGGGAGGCATGGTGGGGGGCTGTGTGGCGAAGGGTGGTGCCTGGAGGGGGTGTGTTAGCGCCTCCTTCGTTCCCAAGCTCACCTCTCACCATCTTCTCCAAAACGATTCTTGAGGCTTTCTCCGAGACGTCAAGGGTTTTGAGGAAGAATTGGCGACATACCTGTGTAAATTTTGGTTAGGTTAGGTTGGGTTGAGGTGAGGTGAGGTGAGGTGAGGTAACAAGACACACACACAAACACACAAACACACACACACCAAGCTAAAATAAACACTCATACAAACACACACACACACACACACATAATTTAACCTCCCAAACACAACACACACAATTTAACCTCCCAAACCCAACACACACCACCAAAGACAACTTGCCAAACACACACGCACACACCTGCAGCTTAGGGTTGGACTGCTTGCTGGAGGTGAGGAAATAGAGAATGACAGTCCTTCGGAGACCACTAGGGCCCAGCTTCTCCTCTCTCTGCATGTGGGCGGCCAGGTACTCTCTCTGCAGGTTGTAGTCAGCGAGGCCCCAGTACTCCGCAAAGATCTTCAGGCGTTCCTCTTCGCTGATCCTCGCGTTGCATTTCAAGGGACACCTAATGGTAGAAAGTTTGTTTATGCTAATGTAACCTAATCTAACCTTAAACTAACCTAACATAACTTAGTGTAACTTTTACTTAACCTAAATTAACATTTTTACCATGAGATTTGTGTACCATTAGACCATTTTATTGACATTAGGAAGGGTGTATGGAGGGCAGAAGATTAATGGCCACAGTCTTCACTATTTTAACCCCTTCAGTACTGGGACACATTTTTACCTTGAGTTTTGGGTACGATTATACCACTTTATTTACATTAGCAAGAGTCTATGGAGGTCAGAAGATTAATGGCCACACTCTTCACCATTTTAATCCCCACATGAATTCCTGAAGCTGTATAAAATCACCAAATAGTCACCAGAATGAATATGGAAACATGTCCTAGTACTGAAGGGGTAAACCTAACCTAACCTGACCTAACAATGTAACTTAATCTGACAGTTTGGCATGGGAGAGGCGGAGACAGAGGCAGCAAGGGAGACAGGTAAACAAAACAGGAAAAAAAATGAGAGGTAGAGAAAGACAGGGAGATGAAGAAGGGAAATAGACAAGAAGGTATCAAAATAGACAGGAAAAAGGGAAAAAGACTGCTTTCCTTTGCTCTCTCATCATCACTGCTTTCCAAAGGGTCCAGTTGTCTCTACTTGTGTTTTTAGGAGTATTTTTATGGTTCTGGGGTTGGATTGGCAAGATTTCTCGTTCATTTAAAGGAGAAACTGTCTTCAAAACCTGACTAGTTGTCGCTGTGGCCTTGGAAAATTGTCATGGTGAGAGAGGAAGGCGATTCTGAATACACTCTCTCTCTCTCTCTCTCTCTCTCTCTTTCCTTTCCTTTATTTCCTGTCACTAACTCCTCCTCCTACTTATCAATCTCTCTCTCTCTCTCTCTCTCTCTCTCTCTCTAAATCGCTCAATCATTCTTCCTTTCATCCATTCAATCTTTCTCTCTCTGTCACTCTCAATTGTTCTCTCTCTCTCTCTCTCTCTCTCTCTCTCTCTCCTCTCTCACACACTCTCTCCCTCTCTCACACACTCTCTCCCCTTCTCTCACATACTCTCCCCCTCTCGCACACACTCCCTCCCTCTCTCTTCCTCTGACCTGCTACAATCCTGGGGCCAAACTCTCTTAGCGTCCACCAGTTTGCCTTTGGTGTTAATGTAGCTTTGGCCAGTGTTCTTGAGTTCCTGTCTCTTCTCCTTGGTGGACCCAGCTGCTACTGCTAACGTCTCACTTGTCACATCATCTGGGACCTGTAGAGAAAGACAAGGGGGTGATTGGGGGTATTCTAAGGGGTGAGAGAGGTGTGTGGGGCAGTTTTGTGGGTATTTTAGGCATCTATAGAGAGTGATGTGTGACTGGGGGTATTCTAGGGTATCTTTAGGGATCTGTAGGGTAGCAAGACCTATATAAACCTGGTGCTGATGTTTCTGTTTGGTGAAAGAAAAAGAAGGTATATAAAATCAATGAATAGGAGGATAAAACAAGACAAAATGAAAAAAAAGTTAATAAAAAATAAAACACACCACAACACCATCACAACACCTACATAAACTTGGTGCTGGTGTTGGTGCTTGGTGAAAGAGGGAGGAAGCAATAAAAAAGGAAAAAGATGAGAAAAAATGGAGAAGCAATGAAAAACAGAAGAATTGAGAAAAAAATGGATAAAAACACACCACAAAGAGAAAAAGCACATCACCACAACACCACACAACACCTACATAAACCTGGTGCTGCTGTTTGTGCTTGGTGAAAGAGAGAGGAAGTGAGAAAAAAAAAAAAAAAAAAAAGGAAAAAGAGAAAAAGGAAACAATGCAACACCACAATATCACACCACAACACCACACAACACCTACATAAACTTGGTGCTACTGTTTGTGCTTGGTGAAAGAGAGAGGAAGAGAGAAAAAAAAAAAAAGGAAAAAGAGAAAAGGAAACACACACACAATGCAACACCACAACACCACACAACACCTACATAAACTTGGTGCTGCTGTTTGTGTTTGGTGTTACTGCTTGGTTTCCTCTTCTGTGTGTTGTCCGGGGAACCAAACCAGAGAGAGGTGGCGAGGAATGACTGCAGCAGGGAGGTGGCCAGCGGAGACTGCATCAACATAGCTTCGGCAACCTGTGGCGGCACCCCTCGCTCACCTCTGGGGGGCGAATGGGGGGTGTTACAGTAGGTTAGGTTAGGTTAGTGTGAGGTGAAATTGGTTAGGTTAGGTTGGGTTAATGTAAGATAGGATAGGATAGGATAGGTTAGGTTAGGTTAGTTTTGGCTAATATAAGATAGGTTAGGTTAATTATATTGCTCCAAAACATACATTTTAACTAATTTATCTCTCTCTCTCTCTCTCACAATTCCTTCTTTCTTTACCTTTCCATCTCAATCCCTCTCCTCCCTCTCCCTCTCCCTTCCCTCAGAAAGATGGCAGCACAGTGGATAAGGTGGTGGTGGGATCAAGCAGACCTCTACACATAGGCTCAAATTCCACCATGTACAGCCTTATAAACTTTGTGGAGTGGTGTAAAGTTAGCTACATGTCACCAGGATACTCAGGCTCCAGGTGGTGACTCCAAAGATGCGCCTGGCTGGTGATATGGGCCCTAACATGTCACCAGGATACACAGGCTCCAGGTGGTGACTCCAAAGATGCGCCTGGCTGGTGATATGGGCCCTAACATGTCACCAGGATACACAGGCTCCAGGTGGTGACTCCAAAGATGTGCCTGGCTGGTGATATGGGCCCTAACATGTCACCAGGATACTCAGGCTCCAGGTGGTGACTCCAAAGATGCGCCTGGCTGGTGATATGAGCCCTAACATGTCACCAGGATACACAGGCTCCAGGTGGTGACTCCAAAGATGCACCTGGCTGGTGATATGGACCCTAATATGCCCTCCACTACTAACAACACTCCCTGCACCACTAATGGGTGGAAGGTAAACAGCGCTTCCCACATACACTCTTCAAGTAGGCCTACAGATGCTATAGGCCTTAACATAAATAAATAAATAAATAAATAAATAAAAATCTCACCTTGCGGATATTGCACCTGTCCATTTGCCTCCACCTTAATGGCAGGCTTCTCCTCTTGGGGGGGTGAGGCAGGGGGTGGGGCGGCCTTCCTAGATGGGGGGTGCTGGGGCCTCATACCTGGGGCTGGGGCGGCTCTGGGTTGCGGTGGTGGTGGTCTGTCGGGGCTGTGGGGGATTCTGTGGGAGAGAGAGAGAGTGAGAGAGAGAGAGAGAGAGAGAGAGAGAGAGAGAGAGAGAGAGAGAGAGAGAGAGAGAGAGAGAGAGAGAGAGAGAGAGAGAGAGAGAGAGAGAGAGAAACTAAAGAATGAGAAAAAATCATGACGAGAAATAATAAAAATAGTGAATACTTTATGAGAGAGAGAGAGAGAGAGAGAGAGAGAGAGAGAGAGAGAGAGAGAGAGAGAGAGAGAGAGAGAGAGAGAGAGAGAGAATCACTTACCTCTCTTAGTTGCCATATTGCTGTCCTCTTCCTCCTCTTCATCATCCTCTTCATCCTCCTCCTCCTCCTCTTCCTCCTCCTCGTTGCCATTCTCCTGCTCCTCTCTGTCGGTCTTCCCTTCTTCCTCCTCCTCCTCTTCCGATGCAGATGGCGACCCTGCCTCCTCCTCCTCCTCCTCCTCCTCTTCACTATCACTAGTTGAATCATCACTTGAGTTTTCATTATCCTGTGAGGCTGTCTGTACCTCTCTCCTCTCCTCCTCCTCCTCTTCTTCCTCTTCCTCCTCCTCCTCCTCCTCTTCCTCCTCCTGCTTCACCGTTCCTTCTTGCTCGCCTTCGCTTTGTTCCCCTTCCTCCTCCTCCTCTTCTGAACTGCTACGCCCTTCCTCCTCATCATCTTCTTCCTCCTCTTCCTCCTCCTCCTCTTCCTCCAGCTTCCTCTTCTCCACTCGGCCCGGTGTCCCCTCCGCCTCCCCCCCCACACATGTAGAATAAGCTAAATTGTTATTGTTACTAGTTGGTATCTCTCTTTCTCTTTCTCTTTCTCTCTCTCCTCTTCCCTCTCCCACATTTCCTCACCTCTTCCCCTCTCCACCCCTTCCTCTTGTCCTGGGGGGTGGTAGGGGTGTTTAAATTACCCCCTCCTCCTCCTCCTCCTCCTATTCCTACTTTTCTTCTCTTAAATTTATTCGTAATGTAGTTTGCAGGTGAGATATCTCTGTTGTTGTTGTTGTTATTGTTGTTGTTGTGTTTGTGGTGCCTGTTGTTGTTGTTGTTGTTGTTTTGGAGGTGGTAGAGCTTTTGCGGTTCTTGGGCAGTGATTCGTGGACGACGGTTATTGTTAGTTCATCGCTGACGTCTGTGGGGAAAATAGAGTTAGTTAGTTAGTTAGTTAGTTAGTGTGTGTGTGTGTGTGTGTGTGTGTGTGTGTGTGTGTGTGTGTGTGTGTGTGTGTGTGTGTGTGTGTGTGTGTGTGTGTGTGTGTGTGTGTTAGTGTGTGTGTGTGTGTGTGTGTGAGTGCGTGAGACACAGAAAAAGTGTATGAGTGTAAATAATGTAAAGCGTACAAAACTGAATATTAAGGCCGTCTCGCACTGGAGATAAGATGTCCGCTGCACGAGGCACGAAGCTGCGTTGCTTAAAATTGCCTCGGTGTATTTGCAATAGGGGTGTTCACACTGCATGCAAAGCTTCTGGCCAAAGCATCAATGACTGGTGCTTCTTGGGACTCCCACCTTTGTGCTTTCATCTCCTGAGGCTCACACCTTTTTTGACTGCAATGACCTGACTCATCAACTCTCCCTCACTCCCTCACTCCCCGTCCTTCACCGTGAACTGGTGGATGTCCTGTCATTAGTGCCTTGCTTCTTAATATCTTGTTCACTGAATGACTGAACTTTAGAGAACTGAGCTGGAGTCACTCTGAAATACTGTCCAAATTTCCCTCATCCATTTCCAGCTCTTGAATAAGATGATGATATTCACCACATTCCAGTCATTTCATATTTGCTTCATACACACAATTCTTTTTCCTCTTATTATTCAAGGCTAAATACAACATTAATAACGCCTCTTCCTCCACCTCCTCCTCCTCCACGTCAGGGAACCATAGAGTACTGTCTTCCTTCAAGTCAGCCAGCCTCCACTGCAGGGAATGCCTCGCCTAGCATTGCGCCCAGTGTGAACAGACCCATAGTGGCAAAAGTCTGCCTAACTCTCATGCGTCAAGTGTCTCACCTACAGTATGAAAACGGCCTTTAAACATTACACAACACAAAACACACACACAAATAAACAACTACAGTAGACAAACACACACACATACACACACGCTAAAGGCTATGGATCTACCAACCCTGGAACAGAGAAGAGAGAGAGGGGATCTGATACAAGTTTATATATTGATTAACGGAATGGACCAAGTGGATAATGAGAAACTGATCCTGAGAGAAGAATATAACATTAGGAGCACAAGATCGCATGGTAAGAAACTGAGGAAGGGAAGATGTCTGAGAGATGTTAAAAAATATAGTTTCCCGCAAAGATGTGTTGAGACTTGGAACAGTTTGAGTGAGGAAGTGGTGTCAGCAAAGAGTGTGCAGAGCTTTAGAGAAAAATTGGATAAGTGTAGATATAGAGACGGGTCCACACGAGTATAAAGCCCAGGCCCTGTAAAACTACAACTAGGTAAACACACACACACACACACACACTTGAAGGCACCACACATGGACTGATCCCCACCATGGTGTATGCGCTAAACCATTAATATAGACCATTGTTCTTAAACCTCCCTGCCATCCCATGTATATTTTTAATATGTACAAACTGCAACATGAAAAACCTGTATACCATTATTACTATTACTACACACACTTACTGAGAGTGGTGCCGTGGGTGAGCTCCCGGACATTGGAGAGGGAAGCAGCGATCAACTCACTCATTCGCTGCCTCTGTCCTAATAACTCTAGTTTGGTGTCCCGGTACCTGCAAAGAGTGGCAGATTAGAGCTCACATTTTCAAACACTTATATGCTTCACCTCTCACACACCTCTCAACCCATCCTAGCCTCTCCCATACATTCCAGCCCCTCCCACACACATCCCAGTCCCTCACAAACATACCTAGTGGTGACATATGTGTGTATTTCAGCAGCCCTGGCTTGGTAGGCGTCGAGGCGATCTAGCAGGACAAAACACTGCTGGCAGATCACCTCACTGACGGAGTAACAGGGGTCCTCGCCGACGACCTAAGGGGGTATTGGGTTAAGTTGGGTTAGGTTAGGTTGGGTTGGGTTAAGTTGGGTTGTGTGTGTGTGTGTGTTTCTTTCTGTTTGTCTGTCACTCTGTCTGTCTCTGTTTCTCTCTCTCTCTCTCTCTCTCTCTGTTTGTATTGTGTGTGTGTGTGTGTGTGTGTGTGTTTTATTGTTAGTTTTCTTTCTTATATATACATACATATACACACACACACATAATCTCCTCCTCCTCCTCCTCCTCTTCCTCTAGTTTCTCCACATTTCTTCCTACTCTTAATCCTCTCACTCTTGTCCACCCCTCCCCCTCTCCCCCAAAATCCTTCCTTAGCCCCCCAAGACAGCCCCCTCTCTTCCTTACCCCTCTAGACCCCCTTCACTTCTTTAGCCCCCACAGGCCCTTCTAGACCCCTTCACACCCTTCCATTCTCTCTCTCTCCACTCCACTTCTTCAGTCCCATCCACAGACCCTTTCCACACCCCCATTCATTCTCAGCCCCTTCAGCCCCCTAGACAAACCCTCCAGATACATCCCCCTCTTTCACTTCCTTCTCAGCCCCTTCAACAGACCCACAGCCCCTTCCAGCCCCCTCCAGACCATCAATAGCCCCACAGAATCCCTCACCCCCTTCTCAGCCCCTCCAGATCCCCTTTACCCATTTCAAATCCCCTCCAGCCCCTTCCCCAGAACTCCTCAGTCCCTTCCCAGCCCCTCCAGACCCCTCTTACCTACTTCAAGTCCCCTCTAGACACCACAACTACTTCTACAGCCCCCTCAGTCCCTTACTCCTTACTTCAAATTCCCTCCAGACCCCACAAAATTCTTCTCCAGCCCCTTAACTCTCTTCTCAGCCCCACCACACTCCCTCCAGACACTCCAATTTCTTCTTCTCTAGCCCTCCAACCCCTTCAAGCATTCCTACAGCCCCCAGCCCCTTACAGCCCTCTGACAACCCCCTCCAGGAATTCTAACAACACCCCAGCCCCTCCTCCAGGCCTTCTGACAGCCCACAGCACCCATCCAGACCTTCTAACAGCCCCACAGCCCCCCTCCAGGCCTTCTGACAGCCCCACAGCCCCCTCTAGGTCTTCTGACAGCCCCACAGCCCCCTCTAGGTCTTCTGACAGCCCCACAGCCCCCTCTAGGCCTTCTGACAGCCCCACACCCCTCCTAGGCCTTCTGACAGCCCCTCAGCCCCCTCTAGGCCTTCAAACAATCCCTCAGCCCCCTCCAGGCCTTCAAACAGTCCCTTAGCCCCTCTCCAGGCCTTCAAACAGTCCCTTAGCCCCTCTCCAGGCCTTCAAACAGTCCCTTAGCCCCCATCCAGGCCTTCTGACAGCCCCACAGCTCCCTCCAGATCTTCTAATAGCCCCACAGCTCCCCTCCAGGCCTTCTAAGACCCCCCACAGCCCCCTCCATGCCTTCTAAGACCCCCCCAGCCCCCTCCAGGCCTTCTAAGACCCCTGACAGCCCCCTCCAGACCTTCTAATAGCCCCACAGCTTTCCTCCAAGCCTTCTAATAGCCCCACAGCTCCTGTCCAGGCCTTCAAACAGTCCCTCAGCCCCCCTCCAGGCATTCTAATCACCCCCAGCCCCCTCCAGCCCCTCTAACCGCTCCCCTCAGCCCTCACCTTCACCAGGAAGTCAGCGAGTGGTGTTCCCGAGGCGGACACGAAGCTGTGGACGCTGGTGACAACGATGGTGTTGCCTCCGTGACGGCCACACACCAGGCAAGTGTTGGTTGGCAGCTTCTTCTCAATGGTGGTGGTGGTGGTGGTGGTGCTGGGCTGGCTGTGGTGGTGGTGGTGGTGGTGGTGTTGATGGTCCATGGCTGCTGCACCACCATCCCACTGTGCTGTCGGAAGTGGTGGTTGTAGTGGTGGTGGTGGTGTAGTGGTGGTAGTAGTAGTAGTAGTAGTAGTAGTAGTAGTAGTAGTAGTAGTAGTAGTAGTAGTAGTAGTGGTGGTGGTGGTGGTGGTGGTGGTGGTGGTGGTGGTGGTGGTGTAAGCTTATGTTATTTAGTGTAAGCTAACTTAATCAAACTTTAATCTAACTAATATAATGCTAATCTTTTCCTTAATCCCTTCACTACTAAGACACATTTTCATATTCATTCTGGTGACGATTTGGTGATTCTATACAGCTTCAGAAACTCATGTGGGGGATTGAAATAGTGAAGGCTGTGGCCATTAATCATGTGACCTCCATAGACCCTTCTTAATGTCAATAAAATGGTCTAATGGTACACAAATCTCAAGATAAAAATGTGTCCCAGTACTGAAGGGCTTAAAATAGTGAAGACTGTGGCCATTAATCATGTGACCTCCATAGACCCTTCCTAATGTCAATAAAATGGTGTAATGGTGCACAAATCTCAAGGTAAAAATGTGTCCCAGTACTGAAGGGATTAAAATAATGAAGACTGTGGCCATTAATCTTCTGACCTCCATAGACCCTTCCTAATGTCAATAAAATGGTCTAATGGTACACAAATCTCAAGGAAAAAATGTGTCCCAGTACTGAAGAGGTTAATATACAGCCAATCCTAACCTAATAGGACTTTATATGTAACTCAACCTAACCTAACCCAACCCAACCTTAAATTAACCTTATACTGTATATATCCTAATCTAATTTAACCTAACCTAACCCAACCTTTACCTAAATTTAACCTCACCTAATTGCATTTTATATATAACCTCACCTACCTTAACCCAACCTAACCTAACTGCACTTTGAAATATAAGCCAACCTTTACCCAACCTAACTTTTAACCTAACCTAACTGTACTTTATATATATACGGTCTAACCTAACCTAACCTAACCTTAAATAACTTAACCTAACCTCACCTAACTTAACCTTAATGTACAAGCTAACTACTTAATATCAACTTCTAAGGAGGTTTAAAGACATTTGTTCCTTTATTTCACTTCACCCTCTGACCTGCAAGGGGACTGGCAAATAAGTGGACCATTTTTTTTTTTTTTTCATTTTTTGTTGCCCTTGACCACTTTCCCCCCCTACATAAAAATAAAAATATATTATCTAATGTAATGGAACCTAAGCTAATCTTACTTCATATATCCCCTAAGTCATTTTAAACTAACCTAACCTATCCTCACTTCACTTCACCTCACCTAACCTTACTTTATACATTCCATAAGCAATTTTAACCTAACCTAACCTAACCTAACCTCACCTCACCTCACCTAACCTAACCTAATCTTACTTCATATATACAATAAGTAATTTTAATCTAACCTAACCTGACCTAACCTCACCTCACCTAAGCTAATCTTACTTAATACATAACCTAAGGGAATTCTAACCTCACTTCACCTTCCTTCATGTCTAACCTCATCTGACGCCTTGATATACAACTGAACAAAACCTCAACATGACATAACCAAGCCATTATAAAGCTAACCTAACCTAACCTAGTCTTTTTAAACCTAACCTAGCCTTTTTAAACCTAACCTAACCTAACCTTTTTTATATCAGAGGGGAAAACTGGGCAAGAGCAACATGAAAAAAAAAAAAAAAAAAAAAAAAGGCCCACAGTTGCCAGTTCCCTTGCATTTATCCTTTTATTTATAAGTGAATAAAAAGGGATAAATGTGTTGACACCTCCCTCTCAAATGAAGTGAAGTGGTAGGAAGGTGGAAACACAGAAGCAGGCAGGGAGTTCCAGAGTGTGCCGGAGAAAGGTGTGAAGGATTGAGAGTACTGGTGAACTCTTGCATTATGGAGGTGGACAGAATAGTGGTGAAAGAACGAAGAAAGTGTTATGCAGCAAGGGTGGGGGGAAAGATGGGAAGATGGGGGAGGAGAGGCAAGCAGTTAGCAAGATCAGAAGAGCAGTTGTCGTGAAAATAGCGATAGAAGACAGCAAGAGATGCAACATTCCGGCGTTGAGAGAGAGAGAGAGAGGCTGAAGACAGTCAGTCAGAGGAGGGGAGTTGATGAGACGAAAAGCTTTTGATTCCACCCTGTCTAATAAAACTGTGTGACTGGAACCCCCAAACATGCGAAGAGTACTCCATGCAAGGACGGATAAGGCCCTTGTACAGAGTTAGCAGTTGGAGGGGAGAGAAAACTGGCAGAGACGCCACAGAACGCCCAACTTCATAGAAGCTGTTTTAGCAAGAGATGAGATGTGAAGTTTGCAGTGAAGATTGTGAGTAAAGGACAGACCGAGGATATTCAGTGTGGAAGAGGGAGGCAGTTGAGTGTCACTGAGCCTAACCTTACCTTACTAAACAACCTAACTTAATCTAACTACACAAAATAACTCAATAAATCCTTCACTAACACACAAAACATGATAAAAAGCAAAAAACTAACAAAACAACACAAAACACTGTCCATTTCCAATCAACAATAACAACAACAACAACACACACACACACACACACACACACAGAATTAATGGAAAACAAACAAACAAACAGGGAATAAAGACAACAAACAAACAAACAAATATAAAGCACACAATAAAAAGGGAATAAACAAACAAAATAAAACAATAAAGAAGAATAAAGAGGAAACACACACACACACACACACACACACACACACACACACACACACACGGAATGCAATCAATGAATCGAAACAAACAAACACACACACAAACACAAGATGCAAAACAAACAAACAAAACAAAAACAAGAAAAAAAAAAAAAACATACCCTTCCAAAACAAACACACGAACACACACACACACACACACACACACACACACAAACACAAAAACAAAATCAAATAAACAAAAAAAGCAACAAAAATCAACAAAACGAAAAAAAAAACAAAAAAAAAGATGAGACAGGTAAGGAAGGAGAGACCGAGAGAGAGAGAGAGAGAAAGATAGAGTACTCCATATTTAACGCTCAATTTTCCCCATTTCTCCTTTATTTACCTGGCCAATTGACACCTGTGATTAAAGATGAGACCCTTATGCTCACCTGGCGGGGCTCGGCGGGCAGGTGAGGCGTTAATTAAGGCTAGGAGAGGTGAAAACAGTAAGGTATTGGCGGTGAACCTTCCTCCCCTGCTGGTGAATGTACACACGACCACAGCGAGGCGTCGTACATTTTGGGAGAGTGTCGTACTTCAGGGAGAGGGAGAGTGAGAGGGAGGGAGAGGGAGAAAATTTATTAGTATATTTTTGTTCATTGATTTCTGGTATAGAATGTATGTCAAAGTTTGGGTTAAGAAATTAAGGTTGTGAGAGGGAGAGTGAGAGGGAGATGGGAGAGTGAGAGGGAGGGAGGGAGAGGGAGAAAATTTATCGGTATATTTTTGTTCATTGATTGCTGGTATAAAATGTATGTCAAAGTTTGGGTTAAGAAATTAAAATTGTGAGAGGGAGAGGGAGAGGGAGAGTGAGAGGAAGGGAGAGGGAGAAAATTAATCGGTATATTTTTGTTCATTGATTGTTGGTATAAAATGTATGTCAAAGTTTGGGTTAAGAAATTAAGGTTGTGAGAGGGAGAGGGAGAGGGAGAGTGAGAGGAAGGGAGAGGGAGAAAATTCATTGGTATATTTTTGTTCATTGATTGCTGGTATAAAATGTATGTCAAAGTTTGGGTTAAGAAATTAAGGTTGTGAGAGTGAGAGGGAGAGGGAGAGGGAGAGTGAGAGGGAGGGAGAGGGAGAAAATTTATTGGTATATTTTTTTTATTTATTGTTAGTATATATAAAAGCTGAAAGTAGTGCTGGGAAATAAAGTATGATTATTGTGAGAGGGAAGGAGAGGGAGGGAGAGTGAGAGGGAGGGAGAGGGAGGGAAATTATTAGTATATTTCTGTTAATTAATTGTTAGTATAAAAAGTATATAAAAACTTATCCTAAGAAATCAAACTTCATTAATATACAGGAATGAGAGAGAGAGAGAGAGAGAGAGAGAGAGAGAGAGAGAGAGAGAGAGAGAGAGAGAGAGAGAGAGAAATTATTGGTGTATTTTTATTAATTAATTGGAAATGAGTGGAAATAAGGCGTGATTATTGTACGAGAGAGAGAGAGAGAGAGAGAGAGAGAGAGAGAGAGAGAGAGAGAGAGAGAGAGAGAGAGGTAAATTAGACCTATTCATTATATACAAACAAGTACGTACATTAAACAAAATTAAGAATATATATAATGAATGAAAAAAAAGGTAATTATCGTACTTGAATGAGAAGAAGTGGAGAGCACGAGAGATACAGATAATGAATGGAAGTAAAAATGTTTAAAGAAAAATTCCCAATCATTATCGTACGTGTGGGTGAGGGAGAGAGATAGGAAGAGGGAGAGAGAGGTAACGAGTCAATAAATGAATAAATTACTAAAATATGTGATTGTCGTACTTAAGCGTCATTATTATTGCTATTATCATTATTATTCTTTTATCCATTGACTTAGTAGTTTTTCTTATTTTTCTGTCTATTATTATTATTACTATTTTTCCTTAGTTACATTATTAAAAACATGAATACTAGCCACCAATCATGACATATATTTCTTCTGCCATGCCCGATCATTTAATTTCCCGGAGACAGACGCTTTGCCAAGACCAGGAAGAATTAATTAATTATTCGCGGCTCCCCGGGTCAGCCCTGAAAGTATGCCGCGGTGCTCGAGGCGGAGAGTAATCATCGCGCACCGCCACCCTCACCACAGCGGAATATACCTGTAAGGACCATTAATATAAAGAGATGCGAGTGTGTTCCTCCTTCACAAACACATATATTGAAAGATTTCACTATAAACTGCTCATTATATATACTTTCAAAAATATTTACCATCTTTTTATATCTGTAACCATAGAAATTATACTATATACAAAACCATTACTTTAACCCCTTCAGTACCATGACGCGTTTCCATCTTCATCCTTTTTACTATTTAGTGACTTCGTACAACTTCAGAAACTTATTTTTTGGATTAAAATAGTGAAGACTGAGGCCATTAATCTTCTGGCCTCCATAGACACTTCCTAATGTCAATAAAATGGTCTAATCACACCCCATATTAATTCTGGTTACTATTTGATGACTTTATACAGCTTCAGAAACTTAGGTGTGGGATTAAAATAGTGAAGACTGAGACCATTAATCTTGTGACCTCCATAGACCCTTCCTAATGTCAATAAAATGATCTAATCGTACACGAATCTCAAGGCAAAAATGTGTCCCAGTATACTGAAGAGGTTAAATACTAAATATATTGCTATAAGAACTATTGATATAAAAATAATCTAAGCACATTATTCTCTCACATTATTACGAAAACAAAATTCTAGGTATGGTGTAGATATAAAGGATATTTCAAACTTCATTTTCCATTTTAATACAGTTCTTTAACCCCTTCAGTACTAGGACGCATTTTTACCATGAATTTTTGGGGTGTGACTAGACGACTCTATTGGCAGTAAGAAGGGTCTATGGATTTCAGATTAATGGCCAGAATCTTCACTATTTAAATCCCCACGTAGGTTTCTGAAGCTGTGTAGAATCACCAAATAGTAAGCAGAGTGAATATGGCAAGGCGGTGTGGTGCTGAAGGGGTTAATTCACGAAAGGATGACTTACATATAAATAACATCCATCACACTGGCTTGACTGAATTTGATATAGCAAGAAAAATGGAGAGAGAGAGAGAGAGAGAGAGAGAGAGAGAGAGAGAGAGAGAGAGAGAGAGAGAGAGAGAGAGAGAGAGAGAGAGAGAGAGAGAGAGAGAGAGAGAGAGAGAGAGAGAGAGAGAGAGAGAGAGAGAGAGACTTAATTACTATTCCTTTTCTGGATTCTTTCATTTATCTCCTTTCCCTCTTCCACAATTCCCTCCTCCTCCTCCTCCTCCTCTCTCTCTCTCTCTCTCTCTCTCTCTCTCCACCGTTTAACAAGTATTTCTCCCATCACCTCGTCTCTGCATTGCTTATCTCTCTTCCCTGTATTGTTTTGTTATCGATATAAAGGTGGATACGTCAACATAACAATGAATTGTAATTATTAGGTTTGACATGTTTATGCCTTCCTTAATATATTTAATTTTGTTTAGTGTATTGAGTATCATGTTATTGAGTAGTGCATTGTGGGTTGTCCTGCCTCGGCCTGCTCGCGCAGCCCAGGAGGGAGAGAAAGAAGCCAGTAGCCTGGCGGCCAAGGCGCCAGTAGTATGAGAAGGAAGGACTGAGAGAGTGTCAGTGTCTGGAGGGCGGCCGTGTGCTGCTGGTGCTTTATTTAATATGGATATACGGTGACACGGGCCTGCCTGCCTGTGTGTGCTGGTGCAAGCTTGGTGCCTGGGTGGGAGGGCCAGGGGTTGCTGCTGGGACGGCCAACAACACTGTAATATTGGTAAGTGACCCAGCTAACACTTGCTCAGCTAGGGGGAGTTTACACAATGGCTTGTTGTAACAGACGGTGGCTTTGATAGTTTTGTTCCTTGTTGATAATACAGGACGGTCAAGAGACGCTAGTGTAGAGGTGGAGGCCGCTACCACCACCATTCTGCCTCACTTAAGCCTTCATCACACCAAAACCTGTCAATGACAGTCGTATCTGAACAGCTGATAGTCAAGCATAGTCATGTGGCTCCATTCAGTGACGGCCGTGACTGGAAAACAGTGCAAAGTATGCCAAATATTAGCTAAACACAGCCAGCCAGTAGGCGGTGGCTGAGCCAGCCCCGCCCACTTGATGACGTCACACCCCGGGCCAAGAGGGCGGGCTGGTGGCGGTTGAAAATTTACGTATATTCGTAACGGAACTCATTTCAAAATCGACTTATAGAAAAAATGAAGCCAGACCCGAATGTC
>NC_059255.1:3308282-3325782 GCF_017591435.1 Portunus trituberculatus | reverse complement strand
TGTGTTGCGTGTTTGGGTGTAGTTTTGGTGTGTTTTGGAGTGTTTTGTGTGTTTAGGGTGTGTTGGTGTATTTTTAGAAAAGGGTGTTCTGGAGGGGTGTGTTTGGGGTGTGTTAGAGTGTGTTGTGTGTTTGGGGTGTGTTAGTGTGTGTTTGGGGTGTGCTGTCGTGTGTTCTGAGGATGTTATGGAAGAGTGTGTTTGGTCTGTTTGATGTTTTTGGGTGTGTTTCAGCCTGTTAGACGTTATGAGGTGTTTGAGGTGTGTTGGTGTGTGTTGTGGCATTTTATCACTGTAGACGTAAACTGAGACTCTTTGACACTGAGGCTGTTACTATTAGCCAAACTCTCTTTCCTCTAACGATAAATAAATGAATAGATAAACACACATGCCTCCTCCATCTTAACTTGACCATGGGGTAAACTGACTAGGGAACGCACAGGCAAGTTTACACACCACTCCTTCGCCCTTTCTTCTCGGCTGCCGCGCCCTGACTGCAGAGTTGCCAGATCAACTAGCCAATATTTCCCTGCATACAAGCTCAAATTTCCCTTTTCAACCTAGAACTTCCTTATTTCTTACGTTTAGAAATTAAGATAATACAAAACACGAAATTATTTATTCACATTCAGGGGCAAAAAACGTAAAAGCTAATATTTCTCTCTATAATCTTCCCTTTTTAGCGATTTTTCTTCCTTGTCATAGTCAAAATTTCTCTAAAACAAAGAAATTTCCCTGCCTCCTCCATCCTAACTTGACCATGGGGTAAACGGACTAGGGAACAATTAGCACAGGCAAGTTTACACATCACTCCTTCGCCCATCCTCCTCGGCTGCCGCGCCCTGACTGATGAAAAGTTGAAAACAAGTGAATCAGAACACTCACTGAATCGCCACTGGAACGGTTTCGCCTTTCTCATTTCCGTTCGCTTGGTGGAAATGAAGCCTTGGTGTGTTTTGGGAGTGTGTTGTGGGGGTATGGGTGTGTTTTGAGTGTGTTGTGGGGTATGGGTGTGTTTGAGTGTGTTTTTGGAATATAGGTGTGTTCTGGTGTGTTTTGAGCGTATTTTGAGTGTTTTTTTTATAGTTTTGCCGGGTATAAATGTGTTTTGAGTGTGTTTTGGAGATACAAGTGTGTTTAAAGTGTGCTTGAGTGTGTTTTGCGGAGTGTATGTGTGTGTTTTGAGTGTTTTTGAGTGATTTGTGGGGTATAGGTGTGTTTTGGGTGTTTTTTAATGTTTTGCCGGGTACAAGTGTGTTTTGAGTGTGTTTTGAGTGTTTTGGGAATATGGGTGTGTTCTGGTGCTTTAAATGTGTTTTGAGTGTTTTGCCGGGTATAAGTGTGTTTTGAGTGTGTTTTGGGTGTTTTTTGAGTGTTTTGCCTGGTATAGGTGTGTTTTGAGTGTGTTTTGGGGAATATGGGTGTGTTCTGGTGTGTTTTGAGTGTTTTGAGGAATATGGGTGTGTTCTGGTGTGTTTTGAGTGTGTTTTGGGAATATGGGTGTGTTCTGATGTGTTTTGAGTGTGTTTTTGGAATATGGGTGTGTTCTGAACCCTTACGATGTGTTGTGTTGTGGTGTAGCTGAGAATTTGTATTAAGTATTACTATTATTCATTTATTTATCTATTATTACTTTTTTGTTCACACACACACACACACACACACACACACACTCACAGTTCGCCTTCACCTATGCCCACGAATTCTATATAAACGACTTCGACTGGTTCGTGAAGGCTGATGATGACACTTACTTCATCATGGAGAACCTTCGTTACTGGCTCCATGACAAGGATCAAGACGAGAAGCTGTTTTACGGGCTCAGTACACGCCACATATACCCAAGGTGTGTGTGTGTGTGTGTGTGTGTGTGTGTGTGTGTGTGTGTGTGTGTGTGTGTAATAATAATAATAATAATAATAATAATAATAATAATAATAATATACGGTTTATTAATTTGGCAGTGCAGCAAAAAAATTACACTGAAAATGTACAGGTGTGTGTGTGTGTGTGTGTGTGTGTGTGTGTGTGTGTGTGTTTATCTGTCTATCTATATGTCTGTTTGTCTATTTATCTATCTATCTATCTATCTAATTGTTTATTTTATCTATCTATCCATCTTTCTGTCTATCGGTCTATCTATCTATCGATCGATCCAACCTCATCTTCATTCCATTATCTCCATGTGTGTGTGTGTGTGTGTGTGTGTGTGTGTGTGTGTGTGTGTGTGTGCATTTAATTTATTTACGTTATTAATTATCCTTTCCCTCTCCCGTGTGTGTGTGTGTGTGTGTGTGTGTGTGTGTGTGTGTGTGTGTGTGTGTGTGTGTGTGTGTGCGTGCGTGCAGGGGTTTCTGAGCGGCGGGGCTGGCTATGTGTTAAGCCGAGGAGCGCTGAGGGAGTTTCAAAAAGTCACGTCCACCACCAACGCCACCGGTTACTTCGAAGAGGACCTGCAGATGGGTGAGAGAGAGAGAGAGAGAGAGAGAGAGAGAGAGAGAGAGAGAGAGAGGGGGCGGTTATAAGTGGTAAATAAACTAATATAATGAAGAAAAGTAAAAAAAAAAGTACATGTGAATATTGCTTTCTCTTTCATCTCCTCTTCTTCTTCTTCTTCCTCCTCCTCCTCCTCCTCCTCCTCCTTTTCAAACATCAATTTCTGTCTTTCCCTTTCTCCTCTCTCTCTCATTCCTCCTCCTCCTCCTTCTACACATCAAAATTTCTCTCCGTTCTCTTCTCTTGTTCCTTCATCTCATCCTCTTCACATCCTCATATCAATTTTCCTCCTTTTTCTATCACATTTTTCTCCTTCTCCTTCTCCTCTCCTATTTTTCACCCAATAGTTTCCTTTACAAACACTCTTATATTAATTTTCCTTCTTTTTTCTATCTCCGTGTTCTCCTTCCCTTTTTCTTTCTCTTCCATATTTCTCCTTTCATTTCTACGTTCATTTTCCTTCTCTCGTATTTTCTTTTACACAAACTCCTTATTTCATCTTGCCTTTCCCATATTTTCCTTCACAAACATTCTTATATCCATTTTCCTTCTTGTTTCTATTACCATTTTCTTCTCTCTTCTCTTTCTCTTCCATATTTCCTCTTTCAAATATTTCTACGTCTCTTATCTTCTCTCTCTATCATCTCCATTTTCATTTTTTTTTTTACCTATCACTGTTGTCTCCTTCCTTTTTCTTTCTTTTCCTTCCCCTTTCAAATTATACATCCATTTTCCTTCTATCTCTCTCTCTCTACACAAACTCTTTTCATCTCATCTTTCCCATATTTTCCTTCTGCTACCACCATATTCTTCCATTCCTTTCTTTTCCTTCCCTTTCAAAATATACACCCATTTTCCCTTCTCTCTCTATCAAAACAAACTCATCCCATCTCATTTTTCCTTCACTAACATCTAATAACTCCCTTTAATACATCTATCTCCTTCACCGCCTTCTGCAGCGTCAGTTCTGGCAGCTGGCGGAGTGTTCCCGGGCGACCTGAGGGACAGAGATGGCCGCCCTTTGTTCTTCCCGCTGGATCCCGCCTATTTGATGGAGCCCAGAGAGAAAGACCACAGCTTTTGGTACTGGCAGATGTTAGCGCATGACCACCCAACGGTAAGCTGTTTAAATGCTCTCTCTCTCTCTCTCTCTCTCCTTACTTCATTTCCTTTTATTCTTTTTATCCTTGCCGTTATTTTTTCCTTTTCTCTCTCCCTCTCTCTCTCTCTCTTCTTACTTCATTTCCTTTTATATCTTATTCTTTTTATCCTTGTCTTTAATTTTCTCTCTCTCTCTCTCTCTCTCTCTCTCTCTCTCTCTCTCTCTCTCTCTCTCTCTCTCTCTCTCTCTGATGATTTAGCTGTGTTTTAAGTTGTTGTTGTTGTTGGTGGTGATATGGAAATGTTGTTAATCTGTCACTAGAACCTTAAAAACATCCTTAAAAACCCGTGTCACTTCAACTAGAGCCTTTTGAAAACAGAAAAAAATAATAAAAAAAAGAGAAGAAAAAATGAGTCAATGAAAGAAAATAACAATAGAAATAACAAAAATTATGATAAACAACGCGTGTGTGTGTGTGTGCGTGTACGTGTGTGTAGTACTAATCCCCCTCATCCCCGTGTCTTCCCCAGGGTGTGACGTGCTGCAGCTCCCACGCCATCTCCTTCCACTACATCACTGGCGCCATTCTGTACCAGCTGGAGTTTTTCATCTACCATTTAAAACTGTTTGGCGTGGGCGAGAGGACCGGGGTGTGCTGAGAGAGAGAGAGAGAGAGAAAGAGAGTGTGTGTGTGTGTGTGTGTGTGTGTGTGTGTGTTAACGAGCCTAAAGAAGGTTATGCTAGGAGGATGAAGAGAATAGAATGAGAAGAGCAGATATGAATGTTTGAGAGAGAAAAAGAGGAAGAGGAGGAGGAGGAAGAGGAGGAAGAGGAGGAGGAGGAGAAAGAGAAAGTAATGTTTTGTCATGCACATATTCTATTATTTCTTCATTTTTTTCGTTATTTTATTTTACTTTTTCTCTCTCCTTTCAATCCACCTATCCCGTCCTCCCCCGGCAGCCTCTCTCTCTCTCTCTCTCTCTCTCTCTCTCTCTCTCTCTCTCTCTCTCTCATTGACCTCCGCTGACCTCCTGTATAGCTGCGAGGTCAGGGAGGCTCCGGGATGTGTGTGTGTGTGTGTGTGTGTGTGTGTGTGAGGCTATATTGAGAAAGCTGCCTGTCTCCTATTCGAAAAACGTTTTGCTCTCTCGCCACTATTTTCCAAGGCCACAGAGATGATTAGCGGGGTTTTCAAGAGTTTCTCCAGTTGATAATGTAGAAATCTTGTCACTCTGCCTCTAGAAACGTAAAAATACCTTAGGAAACTCGTGGAAAATTAAATAAAGCCTTTTGAAATAGTGGAGGTGATGGAGCTGATGGCGGGAAACAAAACATTCACGAGTCTAAAGTAAATGAGAAAAATAAAGTAAAAGAACATAGATATATTGAAATTATTATTATTATTATTATTATTAGTGATTCAAGGATGACTGACGTAAAAATAACTGTCCTATCGGTTTGTTTTCTTCCTGTCTTGCTGATGTGCGCGTCCTCAGTCAGTGTGTGTGTGTGTGTGTGTGTGTAGCTTTCGTCAAGGCTGCTTGGAAGGTCACAGGGAAAGGCGAGGTACTTACTGTGACCTTCCCTCTTTATTTGAGTGTTAAGTCTTTTCTTGTGACGTCTTTTTAATTATTACTCGTGTGTGTGTGTGTGTGTGTGTGTGTGTGTGTGTGTGTGTGTGTGTGTGTGTGTGTGTGTGTGTGTGTGTCGTAAAACTTGTATGTTGTTACAATAAAGAATAAGAGATGAATATATTGTCATTACCATTACGACTACTACTACTACTACTACCGCTACCATCAATACCACCTACTAATACTATCACTACCACTACCACCCTTAGCACTACTACTACCACCACCACCACTACTACTACTACTACTACTACTACTACTACTACTGGTCAGACAGGATTCTTAAGTTACATAAACACAACGGCATTGAAACGTTAGGAATAAAAGAGTCACTAATTAGCCACGCGTAGAGAGAGAGAGAGAGAGAGAGAGAGAGAGACTTCCTTATCACTTAATCATTTGCTTTTTTCCTTATTTTCTTTCATTTCCAAACATTCCAAGACACTGACCCTGGTGAGAGAGAGAGAGAGAGAGAGAGAGAGAGAGAGAGAGAGAGAGAGAGAGAATGAACCCTCCTTTTCATTTATTTTTTATTTATTTATTTAGAGAGAGAGAGAGAGAGAGAAATATCAACCCTCTTTATTTATTTAGAGAGAGAATCAACCCTCTTCTTTTTATTTCATTTATTTATTTATTTACTGAGAGAGAGAGAGAGAGAGAGAGAGAGAGAGAGAGAGAGAGAGAGAGAGAGAGAGCCCTGGTATTGACGGGTGAGAGAAAGAGAGCGTTGATGAATTCTTTATTGAAATCCATGTGCATAATGTAAATGTTGGGTATGCGCGTCCGTTACAAGTAAAGAATGCCTTTTTGATCTGCGTAATGTTATACAAACAATGAAAAGTATATATATAGAGCTTTTACACTCCTCCTCCTCCTGCTTTTCTCCTCTTCACTTCTCAAAAAAAAAATAATAATAATAATAAAAAAAAAATTGGAAAATGAAAAAAATGAAAAAATAAAGTAACTAGGGAAGGATTTTTGTTTCTATCTCCTTTTTTTTCTTTTGTTTCTTCCCGTTCAAATGCACAATGGGCGTGCCTCATCACTATTGTATATATATATATTTATATATTTATATATAAGTTAAAAAAGAACTTACCATTACAACATTCATAATACAAAGGCTTTGATATCTCTTAAGTATAAAATGACTGTAGCTAACCATAGAAAGAGCACACCAGACCAGGGGGATGAGTGGGGGACAGGGAGAGAGAGAGAGAGAGAGAGAGAGAGAGAGAGAGAGAGAGAGAGAGAGAGAGAGAGAGAGAGAGAGAGAGAGAGAGAGAGAGAGAGAGAGAGAGAGAGAGAGAGAGAGAGAGAGAGAGAGAGAGAGAGAGAGAGAGAGAGAGAGAGAGAGAGAGAGAGAGAGAGAGAGAGATAAAATCAGTAAACACACACACACACACACACACACACACACACACACACACACACACACACACACACACACACAGAGAGAGAGAGAGAGAGAGAGAGAGAGAGAGAGAGAGAGAGAGAGAGAGAGAGAGAGAGAGAGAGAGAGAGAGAGAGAGAGAGAGAGAGAGAGAGAGAATATGGGGACTGGAGGGAGGTAGGGAGGGAGAGGGAAGGATATGAAGCACTTGGGAGGGAGGGGGCAGGGGGGGGAGATGGGGGACAGGGGGGGTAATAGTGGTAGTATTTCATCTACACTACTGCTAGCACGATAATGCATACACTCTCCTCATCATCATCATCATCATTATCATCATCATCATCATCATCACTATTTTTTTGTTCATTTTCATTTTTTTCTTCATAAAGTTTTTTTTTTTTTTTTGCATAATTGTCTTTTTCAAATTTGAGTTTTTAAAGTTTTTTTTTTTCAATTCATAATTTTCTTCATTTTCTTATTGTCAATTTTCCTTTTCTTTCATTGGGGGGGTTCAAATCACATAGGGAGGGAAGGGGTGTGTGTGTGTGTGTGTGTGTGTGTGTGTGTGTGTGTGTGTGTGTGTGTGTGTGTGTGTGTGTGTGTGTGTGTGTGTGTGTGTGCTCGAGAAAACACACACTAAATGCTTAAAGATGAGATTTGAGCAAGTGTGTGTGTGTGTGTGTGTGTGTGTGTGTGTGTGTGTGTGTGTGTGTGTGTGTGTGTGTGTGTGTGTGTGTGTGTGTGTGTGTGTGTGTGTGTGTGTGTGTGTGTGTGTGTACACTTAAAATTGCACATTTGGGGAAAACAAACAGGGAAGATAAAAAAAAAAAAAAAAAAACTGGTGAAAAATTAAATTGAAGTAAGATTATATAACGCACCATAATAATAATAATAATAATAATAATAATAATAATAATAATAATAATAATAATAATAATAATAATAATAACAATAGTACAAAAACACATAATTACACAAATAAAAAAACAAACATCATCACCATCATCTTTCACTCAACGCACAAACAAACAAACACATTTCACCACCACCACCACCACCACCATTAGTAGTAGTAGTAGTAGTAGTAGTAATAGTAGTAGTAAAAGTGGTGGTGGCAGTAACTATCCACTGTGGTGGTAGTGGTGGTGGTGGTGGTGGTGGTTCTTTCTCTTGTGGGTGTGTGTGGCTGGGCATGGTGTGGTGTTGTAGCAATATAAAGTGGTGTAGTAGTGGTATTGTATGGTGTGGTGTGGTGTGGTGTAGCCCAGCGCATCCCAGTACAGCCTGACATGTCCCAGTGTGTTCCAGCGTTGCCTTGGTGGTGGTGGTGGTGGTGTGGTGGTGGCAATGTTGCTGGTGTTGTTTCTACCAGTTCGCCATTCCAGGTTTGTTCAGAGTCATGAAGTAGATTTGGCAAGACGACCCACCTTTGGCAGAGGAGAAGAACACCTGTCGGGAGAAACAACAAGAGGAGTTAGAAGAGGAGGAGAGGAGTTAGAAGAAGAGGAAGAGGAGTTAGAAGAGGAGGAAGAAGAGAAGGAGTTAGAAGAGGAAGAGGAGGAGTTAGAAGAGGAAGAAGAGAAGGAGTTAGAAGAGGAAGAGGAGGAGTTAGAAGAGGAAGAGTTACAAGAGGAAGAAGAGAAGGAGTTAGAAGAGGAGAAAAAGGAGTTAGAAGAGGAGGAAGAGGAGTTAAAAGACAAGGAAGAGGAGGAGGAGTTAGAAGAGGAGGAAGAGGAGGAGTTAAAAGACAAGGAAGAGGAGGAGGAGGGGGAGGAGGAGGAGTTAGAAGAGGAGGAAGAGAAGGAACTCAAACAAGAGGAAGAGGTGGAATTAAAAGAGGAGGAGGAGCTGGGCAGGATAATGTGAAGTTTGACCAACACAAAAGCTTGAATACAATGCTAATAAATTCAATCCTGAAAAAAATATAAAAAAACAAGAATTATCGTTCTGGTTACCTTAAACTGTAGAATATATCAACACTACTAACAGGACTAAGACACCACATTATTCTTGCTCTACGGCCTCCAGATGACCAGCCTCACCAAGCAGTCACATTTAAAAGTCTGCTGTGGAATTGCCAAAGCCAGCCATTGCTTCCCCATATTTCCCATTTCCATTTTCTATGTCAGATTCCTTCCTGCTGTAAGGATTCCCACACCACGGACACTAATCCCCACCAATCGCTGCGGCACACACCACTTCACACCGCACCATCTCTTCCAGTGCCAAATATTATTCCTGAGTGCAGCTTCATCATCTGTACTTACAACTGCACCCACACAGCACCTGCCACAATATTCTGCTGGCTTATCTTTTAACTGTCTAATGCTATCAAAACTCACTCCTTTCTCTGTCTTATTAATTCCAGCCTCAGCCAGTTAGAGCCACTTGTTTATGCTTTACAGATTTGTGAGGCAGAATTAACAGTTTTTTAGACATGTATTTGTACTGAAAAATGCACCGAACTGTTCACTGATACCAGACAGAACAGTGTTTACGAGTGTCAGTCGGACTTGTTTACAACCTGCTGCCACCTGGAGAGCATTTCTGGCAGTGTGTGAGGCGTGTGTTGCTTGAATTACTTGTCGCCTGTCCAGACTCAAACTATTATTCAGAGACATGAGGGTCGGAAAAACAAGGGTCCATCGATTATCCAGAAACGCAAGGGTCCATCGATTATCCAGAAACACAAGGGTCCATCAGTTATCCAGAAACACAAGGGTCGCTCAAACTATCATTGAGATAGTGTGGAAATACCTGAGGTCAGGACAAACAAGAATGGAGTGTACAGATAAGCCCTATCATAAGAACACAATACAGGTAACTCTTGATTTATGTGTGTTTGATTTACGCGTTTTTTGTTAATACGCAACTGAAAAAAATATCATAATTAATTAAATCTGTGTGATCGATTTGCTTATACATGATTTGGACCACATCCCATATCCGTCCTATTACCTATTGTTTCTTATGAGAATTACAAGTTTGATTTACGCCTAATTTTGAAATACACGATGGCTCTTGGAACACATCTACAGGGTGTTTCACGAGTTGATGGGAACTCAGCGCAAGCATCAGTGTCATCTTACAGTATGTAGCGAGGAGGAATAAACTTCGCTCACAGCCACGACACTGATGCTTGCGCTGAGTTGCCATGTAGTCTTTGGGAGGGTGTTGGGTGAATAAAGAGTTGACATGGTCCACGAGTATTTGCCATGATTGTACTGTATTCTAAATGCTAGTGAAATTATTGAAACATTTTAGATGCAGCCTTTCTAAAGATCTTCATTTACCATTTTTTATCTAACAAAGTAAAAACCACTATATGTGTATAGAGTATTTTTTACGGAGCATCACCCAAACTATCATATCCCTGAGTAAGTACCACAACTCGTGAAACACCCTGTATAGTGTAAATTGAGAGGTACCTGTATATGGTGTAAGAAGCCACTACAACACCATCACAACACCACAATCCTTACCTTCTCGTTTCTCACACACAAAAATTTTGACTTCTGTGACTTTTTGCACATAGAGATCATATTCTATTATCACCACCAAAAACACCATAATTACTGTAAAAAACACATCAAAACACCACAATACCAGCCTGTAAACACCAAAACACCAATAAAACTACTCTGCAAGCACCTAACCTAACCTAACCTAACCTAACCTAACCAAAACACCAACATAACCACTTCCTAAACACCAAAACACCACAAAACTATCCTATAAACACCAAAACACCAACACAAACCTCCCCATTAACACCAAAACACCATAAAACATCAAAATACCACAAAACACCACAAAACCACGCCAATCCTTACCTTGTCGTTTCTCTCGCATAAAAATTTCAACTTCTGTGCCTTCTTGTGCATAAAGACCCCATCGAGATGCCCCGTCTCCACCGACCGGATTTCTATGGCCTTGTTCCCCCAGCCCATGATCTGCCCAGTGCCGATGAATGCCACGGAGGTCGGCATCTCACCCCATTGCAGAATCACATTTTTAGTCACCTGTTGGGAAGATGATATTTGGTTAGGTTAGGTTAGGGAAGGTTACATTAGGTTAAGGTAAGGTTAGGTAAGGTAAGGTTGGGTTAGGTTAGGTAAGGGCTGTGTGTGTGTGTGTGTGTGTGTGTGTGTGTGTGTGTGTGTGTGTGTGTGTGTGTGTGTGTGTTGGTTTACATATCAAGCATGGATCACACAAAAAGCAGGAAATGAAGAGAATAAAAGAGGAATAAATAAATATATACGGAAACAGATAATCCTTCCTTTGTTCCTGCAGAAAAAAATATATAAAAGATAAATAGAAAACCAAAAACAAAAGAAAAAAAAAGTAGAAACTATTACAAAGCAGCATCAGACTTCTTGCCTCTTTTATCTAGACTGTTTTATACTACTACTACTACTACTACTACTACTACTACTACTACCACCACCACCATCACCTACCTTGCCATTGGTGTTGACATATACCCCCTCGTTGTCATAACAGATGAGGAGCTGCAGACCGTTGCTATTGGGGAGTGTGATGATGGTGTGTGGTGTGATGTCTCCCTGAATCTGATAAAACAACAATTATTAAAACACACACACACACACACACACTTTCATCTTCAAACACACCCCAAAACTTCCCTAAACACACCCCATACCCCAAAATACATCAAAATACACCCAAAACATCACCAAACACTCCCAAACAGCCATACACTCCCCAAACATCTTAAACTCCCCAAAACACCTCCAAACACTACCAAAACACCCAAACACACCCTAAACACCCTGAAATACACCCCAAACACCAGTAATCCATCCCAAACACACCTTCACACACACACAAACACCCAAACACACCCCAAAACATCTCAAACATATCCTAAACTCCCCAAAACACAAACAAACACACCCCACAACACCCCAAAAAACACCCCTTTCACTCACATGTTTGGGCAGATAAATGTCATACTCTTGGCATGAATCCACATCAACAGCGTGGAAGCCCTGGGTGGAGCCATAGATCACCTTCAGTCTGGACCCTTCCTCCACTGTCAGGTCCACCAGACAGGGACGATGGGGCAAATAGGGGAAGCTCTGGGGGTGGAAGGAGAAGGTGGAAGTTAAAATAAATAGATAGATAGATAGAGAGATGGATGGTCAAATGGTTCAACAAGGAGGTAGGTAAGTTGAATAAATAAATAAATAAATAAAGATAGATAGATAGATAGATAGATAGATAGATAGTGGTTCATTACTCAATTTAGAAAGAAGGAATGAAGTAGAAGAATGAAGGAATAGAGAGTAAAGGAATAAGAAGAGAATAGATAGATAGATAAACAGGAGGTGGTTAAATAAATAGATGGATAGGACTTAATTAAACATTCAACATACAAGGAAATACAGGTAAAATGTATGTTATGCTTTGTCAACACACACACACACACACACACACACACACACACACACACACACACACACACACTCTCTTTCTGTCCCCAATACACACACACAAACACACAATCTCTCCCCAAACAAATGTAGATAAACACACACACACACACACACACACACACACACACTTTTCCCCAAACAAAAGCACACAAACACACACACACTCTCTTTCTCTGTCCCCAACACACACAGACACACAAACATGCACACACACACACACTTTTCCCCAAACAAAAGCACACAAACACACACACACTCTCTTTCTCTGTCCCCAACACACACACACACACACACATGCACAAACACACACACACACAGAGAGCTGACCTTGAAAGCCATGAACTTGTTGTAAGGTTTTGGTGCCCAGGCATAGATTTCAATGGAATCCCTGAGAGCGATGACAAGAAATTTTATCCTCTCGTACTTGACAAGCTTGAAGTGAACCGCACCATGGAGGTCTCCCACGTTGATCCACCCATTGCGTCTCTCCACTTGTTGCTGGAATGGGGAGAATGAGCAATAGAGAGAGGAAACTGTGGAATATTATAGGAATGATAAGAAATGAAAGTAGAGGAACCATAAGGAAAAAAATGATTGAAAGCTCAAGGAAAATATGAAAAATGAGGGAAAAACTGTAGAAAATTATGGAAATAAGGAAAAAGTGAACTGAATAAATAAATTGTAGCAAGAAAAAAAAAAAATAAATAAAACCAACACACACACACACCCAAACAAACACACAATCCTCCACACACACACACTTTTCCTCCTCCTTCCTCACCACAAACACACAAACACACACAGAGTTTGAGGAACATTAAGAAGTTCAGTTTTCCACACAGGACGGTGGACATCTGGAACGGCTTGAGTGAAGAGATTGTTGCACCAGAAAGTGTGCACAAACTGAAGGAAAAGTTGGATAAAAGTATTTGGGGTGGGGGGATTATGGGAAAGGGAAAGTTGGCCCAAAGGAAAAAAGAAAAAAAGATAAATAAAAAAACAAACAGATAAATAAATAAAATAATAAAACTAACTAAATAAATAAATCGATAAAAGTATGTAAATAAAAAGGGCCTACTTGATTGCCAGTTCCCTAAAAGGTTGAGAGCCAAAAGACGTCAAGTGGTAGGAAGCTGGAAACACAGAAGCAGGCAGGGAGTTCCAGAGTGTGCCAGAGAAAGGTGTGAAGGATTGAGAGTACTGGTTAACTGTTCACTCTTCCTCCCCTACACACACACACACACACACACACACACACACACACAAAATCCTGCCCCAAACACCCCCAAACACACAGAAAAATTAATTCTTTCTCCTCTACACAACAAAACACCCCTGATCACCCCAAACACACACACACACACACACACACACACCCAACACACAAACACCCCAAACACACACATACACCCCAAACACAAACAAACACCCCAAAAACACCCCAAACACAAATACACACCCAAACACACCCAAACACAAACAACAAAACACACCTAAACACCACAAACACAACAAAACACCCCCAAAACACACCTAAACACCTACAAACACAACAAAACACACCTAAACATCCCCTAACCACCCCAAACACCAAAACAAACACACAGACACCCCGTAAACACCCGCAAACACAACAAAAACACACCCAAACACCCACAAAACACCCCAAACACCAAAACAAACACACAAACACACTCACAGCATCAGTCCTTAATATCTTGGACTTAAGCCAGGAGAGGTAATACACCCGCACGCGATTTTTCCTTCCCGAGATGGTGACGAGAATGTTTTGATCCGACAACACCTCCATCTGCTGGAAACGCCGGCGAGAGATCAACTGGTACACCTTCCCCACGCCGGACCGGTCCAGCAACATCAGCCCATTTTCTGTGCCTATCAGGAGGTTGACGCCTGTTTGGGGTGGGACGGAAGGGGGAGAAGAGGTTATATTAGTGAAGGGGTAGCGTTTGGTGTGTTTTGGAGTGTTTGGGTGGTTGGGATGTGTTTTTGGAGTGTTTTGAGTGTTTTTGAGTGTTTTGAGAGTGTTTGGGTGGTTGGTGTGTGTTTTGGGAGTGTTTGGGTGGTTGGGGTGTGTTTTGGGAGTGGTTTTGGAGTGTTTGGGAGTGTTTGGGTAGTTGGGGTGTGTTTTTGAAGTGTTTGGGTATGTTTTGGAGAGTTTGGAATATTTATGGAAGTGTTTGGGTGCTTGGAGTGTGTTTTGGGAGTGTCTGGAGTGTTTGGGTGTTTTGGAGTGTTTTGGGAAGTGTTTGGGTGGTTGGGATGTGTCTGGGTATGTTTTGGGAGTGTTTGGAAAGTTTAGGGAAGTGTTCGGGTGGTTGGGGTGTGTTTGGGAGTGTTTGGGTATGTTTTGGAGTGTTTTAAAGTGTTTGGGTATGTTCTGGGAATGTTTAGGTATGTTTTGGAGGTGGACAGAATAGTGGTGAAGGATTGAGAGTACTGGTGAACTCTTGCATTAGAAAGGTGGACAGAATAGTGAGTGAATAATAGAGGTGAATGATCGAGAGGAAGATTAAATGAAAGAATGAGAGAAAGAATGAGTGAATGTCAAAATGAAAGATTGAGAGAATGGTTGACTGAAAGACTGAATGAAAACTTGAAAGAAAGATTAAATGAGAGAACGAGAGAAAGACAGAATGAATGATTGAGAAAATGAATGAGAGAAAGATTAAATAAAAGATCGAGAGAAAGATTGAGTGAAAGATCGAGAGAAAGATGAAGTACAGGTAACTCTTGATTTACGCCTGTTTAATTTATGCGTTTTTGTTAATACGCGACAGAAAAAAAATAATGAATTAAATTTGCGCGATCACTATGCTTATACACGATTTAGACCACATTCCGCATCCCTCTATTATCTATTGCATCTTATGAGAATTACAAGTTTATTTTACGTCAATTTTGAAATACACGATGCCTCTTGGAACGCATCTATCCCGTAAATCAAGAGCTACCTGCACCAGCAATGACAGAGTACCAACCAACTCTTACCCCATAGCGAGGCACAAAGAATCTCCGAGTTGAACCTCTTCTTGTACTTCCTGATCTCTGGCGTGTCGTTCACCTCATGGGAAGTCGGGGCCACATTGATGCTGATGTAGGACTCCCTCCGAGACTGGTCCGCTCCGAAGCCAAACGCCATGAAGGACCGCTGCTTGTTCTGTAGTTGTGGATGAACACCCTTACCCATCATGGCTTGCCGATACTGTGAGGGGCGGTAGGAGGTGGGTTAGTGACGATTAAGATGGGGTGGTGATTTGTTTTTGGGGGGTTTGAGTGTGTTTTGGGTGTGTTTAAGAGTGTTTTGGTGTATTTGAGTGTGTTTTGGGTGTGTTTGAGTGTGTTTTGGATGTGTTTCACTGTGTTTTGTTGACTATGAAAGACTTTTGGGTGTGTTTGAGTGTGTTTGAGTGTATTTTGGTGGATATGAGGGTGTTTTGGGTGTGTTTAAGTGTGTTTTGGTGGATATGAGTGTGTTTTGGGTGTGTTTGAGTGTGTTTTGTGGCTATGAATATTTTGAGTGCATTTTGGGTGTGTTTAAAAGTGTTTTGGGTGTGTTGAGTGTGTTTTGGATTGTTTCAGTGTGTTTTGTGGCTAAGAGTGTGTTTTGGATGTGTTTTAGAGTGTTTTGGGTGTATTTTAGTGTGCTTTGTGTGTATTTGAGTGTGTTTAGGGTGCATTTGAGTGTGTTGAGTGTGTTTTGACATTTTCTGAGAGTTCTGGCAAGGGATGGTGAGTCTTTGTGTGTGTGTGTGTGTGTGTGTGTGTGTGTGTGTGTGTGTGTGTGTGTGTGTGTGTGTGTGTGTGTGTGTGTTAAATATGTAGTGGTAGTAAAGCTAATATATGTAGTAGTAGTAGTAGTAGTAGTAGTAGTAGTAGTAGTAGTAGTAGTAGTAGTAGTAGTATTTCAATTAAAAAGCCAAAAATATATTAATAGAACCTTATATAGATTAATTTTGAAGATATTTTTATGACAATGCAAAGTTTAATTAGTGTTTGGAAAGTTTTAACTAAAGAAATTAAAGGAATCAATATTTTTTAATGGTTTTGAGAATTCTTAAGTAAATGAATTGTTTATTTATTAGTTTATTAAGTTAAATATAAATAAATAAAAGTGTAAAAAGAAAAAAAAACTAAAGAAATGAAAAGAAATTAAAAATGTATAAGAAATTGCAGTTTTTTTTTATTTGATGTTGTAAATTAATGCACACTTGAAAGAAAACAGGGAAAAGAGGGAAATTAATGTAAAAATATATGTAGAAAGGACACAACATGGAAGACTTGAAAAAAAGGAAGAATAAGAAGAAAAGAAAACACTAGAAAATTAAAGAACAAAATTAGAAATAAAATAAAATAAGAATTCAGAGAGAGAGAGAGAGAGAGAGAGAGAGAGAGAGAGAGAGAGAGAGAGAGAGAGAGAGAGAGAGAGAGAGAGAGAGAAACATGCATGCCAAAATGCACAAAAGAATAAAAGAAAAGAAAAAATAATAATAAAAATAGCAGTTTGAAGTGGTGCTGGTGCTAGTAGTAGTAGCAGTAGTAGTAGTAGTAGTAGTAGTAGTAGTAGTCGTGGTGGTGGTGGTGGTGGTGGTGGTGGTGGTGGTGGTGGTGGTGGTGGTGGTGGTGGTGCATGCTATAAGTGAGGCAGAGAAAAACAAGGCAGAGATAAAAACAATAAAAACAAACAAACAGAATCAAAACAAAGCAAGCATTTCTCAAACAAACAAATGGATAAATCAAATCAGAAGCTAAATCAAACGCAGGCAAAAATAAAATATAAATAAATAAATAAGTTTTTAAAAAGTCAACAAATTTACACATCAAATTAATGCCTGATATTTTGCAACAAATCTCAAAATTAAATAAAAATACTGAAAAAATTGACTAAAAAAAAAAATAAATAAATAAATTACTTGAGAAATTTTTAAAAACTTGCCTTAAAAAAAATATCAAATGAGGAACCAAAAATTGAAAAGTAAATGTGAGTAAAGAAGTCATTTGAGTAACTATAGTCTGTCGTTATTGCCAACTCAATTAGAACAAAACCCTTAGAAGAATAAAGAAGTCAAATGAACAACTATACAGTGAAGACTCAATACTCAAACTTAATTGGTTCCCTATCAGTGCTGGAGTAACAAAACGTTTGACTAACAGTACCTATAAATCAGGTCATTTGTTCTAACCTCAGAAAAACCTCAAGTTTAAAAAATTTCAATGTAAGTTTTTTCCTAATTTTGCTGTATTAAGCTATAATTTTGCTGTACTGTGCTGTAATTCCACCACACAATGCTCCACTGCAAGATGGACGATTGTTGCTCCTTTCTCGTATCTATCAATAATCTCCTTTTCTGTTCAGTGGTCACTACATTGTTCCTTTCAGACTTATTTTCACCACTACCAA
>NC_059255.1:3288282-3300782 GCF_017591435.1 Portunus trituberculatus | reverse complement strand
AATAATAAAAATAGAGAAAAATAGAGAAAAGAGAAAAGAAAAGAAAAAGTAAAAAAAAAAAACAAATAGGCTAAAAATTGAAGCAAAAAGTAAAAAAAGAAAAGAAAAAAAGAAAAGGTGAAGAATGAAGTAAAATAAATAAATAAATAAATAAATAAATAAATAAATAAATAAATACAAAAGAAATGACAAATAATTAAATAAAAAAGAAAAATAAATACATAAATGATAAATGAGAAAAAAAAATAAATACATAAATAAAAGTGAAGGAGGAGTAAGTGCATTAAGGGCCCCTCCCCCCCACCACCCCCTCCCCCCCACCCACCTGAGGGAGAAGGTCTGGGAGGACAGAGGAAGTGCGAGAGCTGGGGATGCTGGCCCCAGGGGAAGACTCCACTGCCCGTGTCCGCTGCTCCTGTGGCTGCCGACACGGAGAGGGGGGGAGGGAGTCAGTCAGGGGGAGGGGGGTGCTTGCTCTCTCTCTCTCTCTCTCTCTCTCTCTCTCTCTTCATCTCTCTCTCTCTCTCTCTCTTTTTTTTCCCTCATTTTCTTTTTACGTTTTTTCTTTGTTTCTCATCATTCTCTCTCTCTCTCTCTCTCTCTCTCTCTCTCTCTCTCTCTCTCCATTTATTTATTCACTTATTTAATTTTTCTCTTTTTTTTTTTGCTTCTTGTCATATATTCTCTCTCTCTCTCTCTCTCTCTCTCTCTCTCTCTACACTTAGAAAATATTAAACTTAACTTTAAATTAAAACAAAAGAACAAAACACACACACACACACACACACACACACACACACACACACACACACACACACACACACACGAAGCAGGAACATATACACAAACAAACAAACAAAGAACACACAATAACAAAGATTAGTGAAAACAAATACATGATGAGAGAGAAGAAACATACATATAGACACAAACCCTTATAAGTATACATAGAACTGAAGACTGTGTGTGTGTGTGTGTGTGTGTGTGTGTATGTATGCATGTAGAGTTTAGATCATACATGTTTACATCTTCCATTATTTTACAAAGTTGCGGGGAAACATATTAAAAGTTGCATTTATATATTCAAAGGTGCTGTTAGTTGCTTTCCGTTCCTAATCTCATCCTTCCTCATCAACTTCAAGATCTTCACCGTGTTTGTAGTGTCAGTATTTTACAAACTTGCAGGAAATGTCTCCAAACTGTTAAGACATTCCAAGGCACGCACTGTTAGTCTCCACCTCTCCAGGCCTGGCTCAGTCTTAGCCTTGCACTACCACCTCACCAGGCCTGGCTATCGAGCAGTGTCTGTCACAATGTCACCGTGTCACGTGGCGCCGGTCTGCATGCCACACTCCGGGCCAAGGCGGGCCAGTGTGGGTGGGCGGGCCAGGAAGTGAGTGAGTGGCGCGGCCCGCCCACACTGTGCCTGGCCGTGTGTGGTGTTACGTTAGTAATTAGTGACTCAGGTACAGGACAAGATGCAGCCACCACCACCACCACCACCCCAGGCAAGCCCCCAGTGTGGCCACAGACACTGCTGCTGCTGCCACCGCCACGTGGGAAGGGGCATCCATGTGCACCACCACCACCATCACCACACACACACACACACACACCCACACACACACACACACACACACACACACACACACACACACACACACACGCACGCACACACACACACACACACGCACACACACACACGCGCGCACACACATCACAGGTAATGAGTATGTACACAAGTTAGACAATACACGCACACACGCACACAGACATGAGCGCGCCGGTGTGTACAGCGATGGGTGCTGTTAGTGGTGGTCTGCCCCATGGGTGGGGGGGGAGGGGCCAGGCCGGGCCATGCAGGGCCGGGGGGGGAGTGTTAGTGTGTGCGCCCGGCAGTGTGGCGCAGCGCCGTGGTGTTAGTGCCGCCTGGCAGTGCCAAGGCGGCGTGTTAGTGAGGCTGTGTCGCCCCATGCAGTGCGGGGCTACCTGTGGGGCGTCCCCCCGGGGGCTGCCCCTCCAGCGCTCCAGGTCGGCGCGCAGTTCGGCGCGGCGCAGGTCCACGTCCGTCTTCTCCCGCCGCGGTCCCCACTCCACCCGCCCCGCCCCCGCCCCCCCACCACCGCCGCCGCTGCTGGGCAGCTCCCCGTCCAGCGAGGCCTGGCGCCGCAGCTCGCCGCGCCCCTCGCCGCTCCCAGCCAGGAAGTCCGTCAGCAACGGCTCGCCGCCAGGGTCCAGCCGCCCGCTGCGGCACAGCTCGGACCGGCGCACGGCGGCGGCGGCGGCAGAGGGCAGCGGCGGCGCCAGGTCTGTGTGGTGGCGCCGCAGCAAGCCCAGGCGTGAGTCTGAGTCGTTGCGGCGGTGGCGGTGACTCAACACCTCCAGGTCACCAGCGCTGGCCTGGTGCACCAGCGGCCGCGGCGCACCACGCACACCACCGCCGCCACCACCACCGCTGCTGCTGCTGCTGCCGCCCAAGTCACGACTGGCACGCCGCTGTGGTGGGGCCGCCTTGCCACTCCGCCCCCCACCACCACCACCGCCGCCGCCACCACCACCACCACCACCACTACTGCTGGTGTGCGTGGTGGTTGTGGTGACGGAGGAGGAGGTGGTGGTGGTGGTGGTAGTGCTGGGGGTGGTGGTGACGGTAGTAGTGGTGGTGGTGGTGGTGGTGGTAGGGGGGGTGTCGGGGCCGTCCTGGGGTGTGGCAGGACTGTCCTCACTACCACACTGACGGAGGAAGGCGGCGGTGCTGACTCTCCACCACAACACCACACCTCCGTGCCACAATGCTTCCCTTCCTCCACACACACACACACACACACACACACACACACACACACACACACACACCACTGAACCTACTCTCTCTTCTTCCTTCCCTCACCACACCACTACACCACCTCTTCCTTCTCCTCCTCCACCACGACTACCAAGCTATCAACACCATTATCACCATCACCTGTTAATTATCATCACCACCACCACCACCACCACCACTCTCACCATGCCAAACACACGCACACACACACGCACACACATACTCACCCTCCTCATTATCAGCGTGCCCCCTGCGGAGTCACCATCGTCAGGGGTGGGGAGGGTCTGTTTGGAGGGGGACCTGAGGGGGAGAGAGGGAGAGGGAAAAAGAGAGAGAGAGTGGTATTAATTATCTCATTATTGTTTGCATTATTTTATTTGTTTTTCTTGTAATATTTCTTACTATTATGCTGTTCAGTGGTAGTAGTAGTAGTAGTAGTAGTAGTAGTAGTAGTAGTAGTAGTAGTAGTATCTTTGTCTTTCTCTTATCAATCATATATAAACATTGAGAGAGAGAGAGAGAGAGAGAGAGAGAGAGAGAGAGAGAGAGAGAGAGAGAGAGAGAGAGAGAGAGAGAGAGAGAGAGAGAGAGAGAGAGAAACATAATAATATATCTAAGCCTTAGAGATACACACACACACACACACACACACACACACACACACACACACACACACACACACACACACACACACATTCACTCACTCTCACTCTCTCCCACAGTCACTTAGCAGGGCAGTGTGGCATTCTCTCACTCCTACACTCTCACACTTATGTAAGAGAGGAAGACTGGTATCTAACACACTCACACCCTTGCAAACACACACTCTCTCTCTCACACTCTCCTAACTCTCCCACACTCTCTTCTCCTCTCCCACACACTTTTTTTTATGTAAGAAAGAAAGACTGGCATTTTAACACACTCAAACTCATGCAAACACACTCCCACACACACTCACTCACTCTCTCTCTCTCTCTCTCTCTCTCTCTCTCTCTCACACACTCTTTTCTTTTCCCACACACTTTTTTTCATGTAAGGCATTTTAACACACTCTAAACTCATCCACACTCCCTTAACTCATCCACACACACTCCCTAACACTCTAACACACTACACTCTTAACACACTCCTCTTAACACACTCACACTCTACACTCACTCCCTTACACACACTCCACTCTTAACACACTCATTTAACACACTCTAACACTCTAACACACTCACTTACACTCTTAACACACTCACACTCTAACACACTCACTCACACTTACACTCTTACACTCTTAACACACTCACTTACACTCTTAACACACCCTTACACTCTAACACACTCCTCACACTCTAACACACTCCCTTACACTCTAACACACTCCCTTACACTGTTAACACACTCCCTTACACTCTAACACACTCATTTACACTCTAACACACTCATTTACACTCTTAACACACTCACTTACACTCTAACACACTCACTTACACTTAACACACTCACTTACATTCTTAACACACTCCCTTACACTCTAACACACTCACTTACACTCTTCACACTGCCTTACACTCTTAACACACTCCCTTACACTCTAACACTCATTTTTTTCATGTAAGAGAGAGAGTGGCATTTTAACACACTCTCCCACTCACCCTTCTCCCTCTCCCACACACTTTTTTTTTTATAAGTAAGAAAAACTGGCATTTTAACACACTCAAACTCATTCACACACTCACACTCTCTCTCCCACACTCTCTCACACTCACCTTGCAGGGCGGTGTGTGGCAGGGCTCCCTCTATAGGTCTGAAAGTGGAATAGTCGAACCTGTTAAGTGGAGGGAGTAGAGGACGGGCCTGTTAGTGGTTAGTGGCGCTGGTTAGAGGGCGATCCACAGCTAATATACTCAGGGGCATGCAGTAGTAGTAGTAGTAGTAGTAGTAGTAGTAGTAGTAGTAGTAGTAGTAGTAGTAGTAGTAGTAGTAGTAGTAGTTTTTTTGTTGTTGTTTTCTTGTTTGTCGTTCACTCACGCATTCACGCACGCACGTATACATACATACATAGATTCTTACACATACGCGTTTGTTGTTGTTGTTGATGTAGTAGTAGTAGTAGTAGTAGTAGTAGTAGTAGTAGTAGTAGTAGTAGTAGTAGTAGTAGTAGTAGTAGTAGTGTGTTAGTATCAAATTCCACAATTCTACAGCATGTTTTTTTCTATTTTTTTTATGATTATTTTCATTTTTATCTCTTGCTAGTAATGCGCACACACAAACACACACACACACAAATAGTAGTAGTAGTAGTAGTAGTAGTAGTAGTAGTAGTAGTAGTAGTAGTAGTAGTAGTAGTAGTAGTAGTAGTTAGTACAAATCTCGCTTTTAACTTACAAGAAACTCAATTTAGGCAACTCAAAAGCGTGTTTTAATAACCTTTCCAGCAACAATTCAAACACACACACACACACACACACACACACACACACACACACACACACACACACACACAAGACAAACAAATAAACAAAACAAACACATGCCAAACAAGCATTTCTCAAGCATTCACTATCATCTCGAAACACACACACGAACAAACACACGCAGACACACACGCAAAATCAATAAATAGCGCGCTTGCAGGAACACAAAGCTTTTTCGAACGAGCCCCCCCAAAAAAAATAAATAAGTAAAATAGACATAAATATAAATAAATAAATAAAATGTCTGAATTCCTTGTTTTACTGCGTTTTGGTGAGCTGGCAGGCAAAAAAAAAAAAAAAACACACACACACACACACACACGCGGGAGATGGATGGCAGATGAAACAAACACACACAGGTGGGAAATGATACTTAGATACAATGATACGAAACATACACGCGGGAGATGAATGGCAGATGATACGATGATGCAAAAACACACGAGATGATACAATATGATGCAAAAACACACACACGGGAGATGAATGATACAATGATACAGAAAACACGTGAGAGATGAAAGACAGATGATACGATGATACAATGATACAAGTTCTACTATTTTTATCGCTGTTTGAACGTTTATCTATTTCTATCGCTACTATTTCTTGTATTTTTTTCATTTCTTGGTTTTTGAGAGTTAATTTATTTGTGTTGAATGAGAGGGTAATGATTCTCTCTCTCTCTCTCTCTCTCTCTCTCTCTCTCTCTCTCTCTCTCTCTCTCTCAAAATACAGATTACACCAAGATTTTTTTTACTCCGAAATATATAAATGATAATGATAACAATGATAATGATGATGATGATAGGTGAGGCAGCCCATTACCACACCTGCTCGTGACTGGTGGGCTGTGGGCGTGCGTGTGGGCGTGGGTGTGGGTGAGCCGTCGTAAACCGTGGCTGAAACAATTGGTGCATCCGTACTGACACACACACGCCTGTTTCCTGCGGCTGGGGGAGGATTGGTATAGTATTGTCTTGTGTTGGTGGGTTAAAGGATGGGTTGGGTCTCTCTCTCTCTCTCTCTCTCTCTCTCTCTCTCTCTCTCTCTCTCTCTCTCTCTCTCTCTCTCTCTCAACTTGTGAAGAAAACATTGAAAACTTCCTCATAATTTTCTACGCGATAAACAAACGAATAAATAAATAAATGTGTGTGTGTGTGTGTGTGTGTGTGTGTGTGTGTGTGTGTGTGTGTGTGTGTGTGTGTGTGTGTGTGTGTGTGGCGACTCTAACACTCGCTCACCAACCAACAAATCAAAACAAAAACGTCAACAAAACAAGACTGATACGAGAGTGTTTGTAAAAGAGAGTGACTTCCAAACATTTATATTCTTATTTCAACGATCATATATTTTTCAATCTTAGGAAAAAAAACGGAGTAAATTTTTCTTTTCTTTTCATTTCTGGTACGCTAAACTGAACATCCTACACACACACACACACACACACACACACACACACACACACACACACACACACACACACACACACACACACACGTTAAGAAGAATATAGAGCAGTGAGATTAGTTAAGACAGGTGAGTTATTAATTAGAGCATGCATAGGTTTGTTAATTAAGTGATGCTACTATTGTTTACGCATTCATCGTGATGGTGAGCCAATCAAATAGTTATATATCTAGAAAAGGTTAAAATACACGTAAATTTGGCAATAACTTAGGTGGAAATAAAATAGGAGGGTTATCATTAAGAAAAAGGTAAAAATATATATAGATTACATAAAAACTTCGAAAAATATAAAATAAGGACTTATATGTACAAAAATAACAAAAAGTAATAGATAAAGTAAAAATTAATCTCTTCAGTATTGGGACACATTTTTACTTTGAGATTTGTATACCATTAGACAATTTTATTGACATTAGGAAGGGTCTATGGAGGTCAGAAGATTAATGGCCACAGTCTTCACTATTTTAATCCCCACATGAGTTTCTGAAGCTGTATAAAATCCTCAAATAGTCACCAGAATGAATATGAAGTGTGATTAGACCATTTAACAGACATTAGCAAGGGTCTATGGAGGTCAGAAGATTAATGGCCAGTCTTCACTATTTTAATCCCCCACATGAGTTTCTGAAGCTGTATAAAATCCCCAAATAGTCACCAGAATGAATATGAGGTGTGATTAGACCATTTTATTGACACTAGGAAGGGTCTATGGAGGTCAGAAGATTAATGGCCGCAGTCTTCACTATCTTAATCCCACACATGAGTTTCTGAAGCTGTATAAAATCCCAAATAGTCACCAGAATGAATATGAGGTGTGATTAGACCATTTAACAGACATTAGCAAGGGTCTATGGAGGTCAGAAGATTAATGGCCACAGTCTTCACTATTTTAATCCCCCACATGAGTTTCTGAAGCTGTATAAAATCCCCAAATAGTCACCAAATGAATATGAGGTGTGATTAGACCTTTTTACAGACATTAGGAAGGGTCTATGGAGGTCAGAAGATTAATGGCCGCAGTCTTCACTATTTTAATCCCCCACATGAGTTTCTGAAGCTGTATTAAAACATCAAACAGTAACCAGAGTGAATATGGAAATGCGTCCTGGTACTGAAGGGGTTAAAGGAACAAAGTAGAATATTAATGGAGGGATATTCAATCTTAAAAGGAAGCAAATGATAAGATAAAAAAAAAAAAGTGAAAAAAGTGAATTGGTAAAATAAAGAAAATATGAAAACTATGAAATAAAAACATTAAAAAAAGAATGAAGATAAAAAAAAAAAATAATAATAATAAATACACACACTTATTGAAACACACACACACACACACACACACACACACACACACACACACACACACACACACACAAGAAGTGACAAAATACAAATATATACACAAAACATGAAATTGAGAACATACAAACATACAAACATACATAAAACATGCAAAAAATGTGGTGTTGACACTATAAACACCAAAAAAACTGTCATTTTATGGTGTTAAGAGGAAAGATAAGGGGATTGAATACTGTTTGGCCAGAGTATATAGGATCAGGGAGTGTATGTGGCCAGAATAGAGGATTAAATGAAAAAAAAAACACTAAATAAGAGGATTGTATAGTGTTTGGCCAGAATATATAGGATCAGGGAGTGTATATAGCCAGGATAGAGGATTAAATTAAAAAAAAGATTAAATAAGAGGATTAAATAGTGTTTGGCCAGAGTATATAGGATCAGGGAGTGTATGTTGCCACAATAGAGGATTAAATGAAAAAAAAATAAAATAATAAACAGTAATGATATTTTGTAGTGTAGAAGAGAAATATAAGGAAATAGATACTGTGGGGTTTAGTATAAGGAATTAAGGCGTGTTTTGGGGTTAGAATAAAGGACTGGGGAGTGGATGTAACCAGGATAAGGGATCAGGAAGTGCAAGGGATCAGAATAGGGAATCAGGGTGTTTTTGGAGTCAATATAAGGTATTAAGGAGTGTTTTGGGGTTAGAATAAGGGATTGGGGAGTGCATGTGGCTAGGATAAGAGATCAGGAAGTGTTTATGAGCTAATATAAAGGGATTAAGGTATGTGTAGGGCAAGGATAAGGAATCAAGAGTGTGTTTGGGATCAATATAAAGGATTCAAGGTGTTTTTTTGGGGGGGGGTTAGAATAAGAGGTTAGGAAGTGTGTGTGGCTGGGATGAGTATAAGGGTTATTCAGTACTCACAGAGGCTTGAGGGTCAGAAGATGTGTATAAGGAATCGAAGTGTGTGTTTATGGGTTCCGAGTGTATGTTTAAAGGATCAGGGAGTGTTTAGGGCAAGTATAAGGGGTTTGCAGTACTCACAGAGTCTTGGGTAGTCAAAAGGTGTGTGTAAGGAATCAAAGTGTGTGTTTAAGTGTTCCGAGTGTATGTTTAAAGGATCAGGGAGTGCTTAAGGGTGTTTAGGACAGGTATAAGGGGTTTCCAGTACTCACAGAGGCTTGGGTAGTCAAAAGGTGTGTGTAAGGAATCAAAGTGTGTGTTTAAGGGTTCCGAGTGTATGTTTAAAGGATCAGGGAGTGCTTAAGGGTGTTTAGGGCAGGTATAAGGGGTTTCCAGTACTCACAGAGGCTTGGGTGGGTCTGAGGCGAGCAGTGTGCCGTCGTTCCTCACTCTTTCATCCGGGTCGTCGTCACTGGAGTCTTCCTCGATGAGCGGCGGTTGTGTTGCGGGAGACTCGTGTTTGTTGCCTCCATTCTGCCGACTCTTATCCTGATCTCTCTTCTCCCTTTCCCTCTCTCTCTCCCTCTCCCTTTCCCTCTCACGCTCCCACTCTCTCTCCCGCTCCGCCCTCTCGCGCTCTCGTTCTCGTTCCCTCTCTGCTCTCTCCCTTTCTCTCTCCCGGTCTCTCTCCGCTCGCTCTCTCTCGTTCCGCTCGGCCCGGTCCCGCTCAGCTCTGTCGCGGTCGCCTGTCACCGCGCCCAGCTCGTTCAAGTGCTGCGCGAGCATGTCCAGGTCCTGAGGGGGAAAGAAAATGGGATCACGTTTACCTTAATTACGTTTTCTGTTGTTGTTTTAAAGGGAAGCTTGTGGAAACTTGAAGAAAATGGTTTAAAAAGAGTAATTGTGTGTGTTTACGTTTATATTTTACGTTTTCTTTTGTTTTTTTAAGGGAAAATCTCGTGGAAACTTGAAGAAAATGGGATTACGTTTATATTTTCCGTTTTCTATTGTTTTAAAAGGGGGGAAGCTTATGGAAACTTGAAGAAAATGGTTTAAAAAAGAGTAATTGTCAGTGTGTTTAAGTCCTGAGGGGGAAAGAAAATGGGATCACGTTTATTTTTTCCGTTTTCTATTGTTTTAAAAGGGGGGAAGCTTATGGAAACTTGAAGAAAATGGTTTAAAAGCGTTACTATGAGTGTTTATGCCCTGGGAGTGAAAGAAAATGGGTTTATTAATTTTTTACATTATCTATTAGTATTTTTAAGGGGTGGCTTATGGAAACTTGAAGAAAATGGTTTAAACAAGTAGCTGTAAGTGTGTTTAGATCCCAAAGGTGAAAGAAAATGGGTATATATCCATTTTTTTTAATGGCTAGCTAATGGAAACTTTGAGAAAAATATTGATGTGGGTTTTTAAGAGGTAATTTAAATGGTTCTATAGTTTGACAGGCTGCAGTGGAAGTTATTGGTGTTTTCATGTGGTAGTTTGACAGGCTGCAGTGAAGTTATTGGTGTTTTCATGTGTAGTTTGACAGGCTGCAGTGAAGTTATTGGTGTTTTCATGTGTAGTTTGACAGGCTGCAGTGAAGTTATTGGTGTTTTCATGTGTAGTTTGACAGGCTGCAGTGAAGTTATTGGTGTTTTCATGTGTAGTTTGACAGGCTGCAGTGAAGTTATTGGTGTTTTCATGTGTAGTTTGACAGGCTGCAGTGAAGTTATTGGTGTTTTCATGTGTAGTTTGACAGGCTGCAGTGAAGTTATTGGTGTTTTCATGTGTAGTTTGACAGGCTGCAGTGAAGTTATTGGTGTTTTCATGCGCTAGTTTGACAAGCTGCAGTGAAGTTATTGGTGTTTTCATGTGTAGTTTGACAGGCTGCAGTGAAGTTATTGGTGTTTTCATGCTGTTTGACAGGCTGCAGTGGAAGTTATTGGTGTTTTCATGGTAGTTTGACAGGCTGCAGTGGAAGTTATTGGTGTTTTCATGTGTAGTTTGACAGGCTGCAGTGGAAGTTATTGGTGTTTTCATGTGTAGTTTGACAGGCTGCAGTGGAAGTTATTGGTGTTTTCAAGGTAGTTTGACAGGCTGCAGTGGAAGTTATTGGTGTTTTCATGGTGTTTTCAGTTTTGACAGGCTGCAGTGAAGTTATTGGTGTTTTCATGTGTAGTTTGACAGGCTGCAGAGGAAGTTATTGGTGTTTTCATGTGTAGTTTGACAGGCTGCAGAGGAAGTTATTGGTGTTTTCATGTGTAGTTTGACAGGCTGCAGTGAAGTTATTGGTGTTTTCATGTGTAGTTTGACAGGCTGCAGTGGAAGTTATTGGTGTTTTCATGTGTAGTTTGACAGGCTGCAGTGGAAGTTATTGGTGTTTTCATGTGTAGTTTGACAGGCTGCAGTGGAAGTTATTGGTGTTTTCATGTGTAGTTTGACAGGCTGCAGTGGAAGTTATTGGTGTTTTCATGTGTAGTTTGACAGGCTGCAGTGGAAGTTATTGGTGTTTTCATGTGTAGTTTGACAGGCTGCAGAGGAAGTTATTGGTGTTTTCATGTGTAGTTTGACAGGCTGCAGTGAAGTTATTGGTGTTTTCAAGTGTAGTTTGACAGGCTGCAGTGGAAGTTATTGGTGTTTTCATGGTAGTTTGACAGGCTGCAGAGGAAGTTATTGGTGTTTTCATGTGTAGTTTGACAGGCTGCAGTGAAGTTATTGGTGTTTTCATGTGTAGTTTGACAGGCTGCAGTGAAGTTATTGGGGTTTTTATGTGCTAGTTTGACAGGCTGCAGTGAAGTTATTGGTGTTTTCACAGGCTGCAGTGAAGTTATTGGTGTTTTCATGTGTAGTTTGACAGGCTGCAGTGAAGTTATTGGTGTTTTCATGTGTAGTTTGACAGGCTGCAGTGAAGTTATTGGTGTTTTCATGTGTAGTTTGACAGGCTGCAGAGGAAGTTATTGGTGTTTTCATGTGGTAGTTTGACAGGCTGCAGTGAAGTTAATGGTGTTTTCATGAGTAGTTTGACAGGCTGCAGTGAAGTTATTGGTGTTTTCATGTGTAGTTTGACAGGCTGCAGTGAAGTTATTGGTGTTTTCATGAGTAGTTTGACAGGCTGCAGAGGAAGTTATTGAAGTTTGACAGGCTGCAGAGGAAGTTATTGGTGTTTTCAAGGATGTTTTCCAGGTTTCAGTGGAAGTTTAACAAGCTTTAGTGAATATTATTGGGATTTTTACGGTTTTAGCAATAGGTTGACAGGCTGCCATGGAAGTTATTGGGGTTTTCAATAATTTTAGCAATAGTTTATCACGACAAAAAGATCAATGTCCCGTTTTCTATTATTCTTTTTCGTCACACCAGATGGGAGACTATTAAAAAGATGAATAACTTGAAGACAAACAAATAATGGTCTCAACGGTAGTTTAAATGGGGCCTCTCTCTCTCTCTCTCTCTCTCTCTCTCTCTCTCTCTCTCTCTCACCACCAAATATAAGCTAAGTGCATCATCACTATTCTCCAAGCCGTGTGTGTGTGTGTGTGTGTGTGTGTGTGTG
>NC_059255.1:3273282-3285782 GCF_017591435.1 Portunus trituberculatus | reverse complement strand
TGTTTCAGTGTTTGATCTGGTGCAGTCTGTGACGAGACAGCCAGACGTTACCCTACGGAGCGAGTTCAGAGCTCATTATTTCCGATCTTGGGCTAGGCCTGAGACCAGGCACACACCACACACCGGGACAACAAGGTCACAACTCCTCGATTTACATCCCGTACCTACTCACTGCTAGCTGAACACTGAACAGTGGACAGTGGACAGTGAACAGTGAACAGGGGTTACACGTCAAAGGAGACACACAAATATCTCCACCCGGCCGGGGAATCGAACCCCGGTCCTCTGGCTTGTGTGTGTGTGTGTGTGTTTTATGAGCGTCTAAATATAAAATAATAACTGTGTGTGTGTGTGTGTGTGTGTGTGTGTGTGTGTGTGTGTGTGTGTGTGTGTGTGTGTGTGTGTGTGTGTGTGTGTGTGTGTGTGTGCGCGCGCAGCGTTGGGCCATGCAGAGGGATAAGATGACCACTTACAAAGAGGGCGTAGACATCAGACTGTGGAGAAACAGTGAAGGGAGGGTAGTGAAGCGCAGAACACACTAACCAGCACACCAACACACTAACACACTAACACACCACCAACACTACAATAGTGACTTCATACCTAAGCTAAGGTAACACCAACACACCACACACACAGGGCGGTGAGTGCGGCACCGCTGCATGGTGTGTATCACGTCACACACCGCGGACAAGCCCTGCTGTCTGCCCCGCCACCACCCGTGTGCGGGCGGGTTCATCATCATCATAGTTTTGTATACTACAAACTAGAATGATTTGTGCTACACATGTGCATAATAAATTTGTTATATTTTATGAAAGACATTTGATCACCTTTCTGGTCTCTTTCTGCTGACGCCACACCTAACCACTTCTCGTTCATTATTTCACCAATTTCAACTTTACAATCTTTGTCACCACATTCTTTTTAGACTCTTTCCCCAAAGTGTTGGCCTTGCACTGATGCACTCCATAATTACATCCACGTCAAGCACAAGTGGCACCAGGGGGAGCGCCGCATGGTGTGTTTGCCCTCACAATCAGCGTGACCCGGGCCGCAGCATGCGACACTGCGGTGGGACCGGTGGCGCCGCAGCAGTGTGACACCTCTCATTGTTTGTGTGCCATGTCACCATCTGTGACCCCGCACAGTGTGACACCGGCCTGGCACCACCACACACTAATGCCGACACTACAATACACACTCATACTTTGACCTTACTTAATTTGTCCTGACATAACCCAACCCAACCCTCTGTGTGTGTGTGTGTGTGTGTGTGTGTGTGTGTGTGTGTGTGTGTGTGTGTGTGTGAGCGCGTTTAAATTTTCCTCTCTAATACTTTCACGTTTTCCTTATTTTTACGCTAACAAACAAACAAGCAAACATTCCCTCCCTTATTTCCATATTCTCTCTCTCCCACACACACAACTTACCTCTGGCTTCCTGGTTTGGCCCTGCGAAGACTGCTGTGGTTTGTTCATGTGCGCGTTTCTACTTTCTCTAGGCTCTCTGTGGGACAAGGAGGAGGAGGAGGAGGAGGAGGAGGAGGAGGAGGAGGAGGAGGAGGAGGAGGAGGAGGAGGAGGAGGAGGGTGGAAGGAAGGGAAAAGAGAAAAAAAAATGTATTAGTTCTTCTTATTACATTTTCTTTTGCAATGAAAACAATAACAATTAAAAAAATAAAAACACACAATTAGGATAAGAATATTTGAAACTTAAATCCTCTCCAGCAGCAAACACTGTCTGTATGTCTGTCTGAATGTACAGACGCCAGTATTTGACTCATTCCTAATCCATATATTTTTCAGTACTAACACCTGGTAGCCCCACACCAGGTGAACACACACACACACACACACACACACACACACACACACACACACACACACACACCACCACCACCACCACCACCATCACAGTCAAATGAAACACAAGGCAACACACACACACACACACACACACACACACACACACACACACACACACACACACACACACCATCACAGTCTCCACAATGTAACACAAGGCAACACACACACACACACACACACACACACACACACACACACACACACACACACACACACACACACACACACACAATCACAGTCTCCACAATGAAATACAACGCAACACACACACACACACACACACACACACACACACCACCACCACCACATCATAGTCTCCACAATGAAACACAACGCAACACACACACACACCACAGTCTCCACAATGAAACAAGGCAACACACACACACCACCACCACCATCATAGTCTCCACAATGAAACAACGCAACACACACACACACACCACCACCAGTCTCCACAATGAAACACAAGGTAACACACACACACACACACACACACACACACACACACACACACACACACACACACACCTAACCACCCCACATCCTCCGGCCAGGAACGGGATGTGGGTCTGAGTCCAGCTGGGGGCCGCCCCCCTTGATGACGTCACTTATATACGTTACGCAAACCATTTTGAAAATGAGGATTCCCAAAAAGGCAGCTGGACACCGCTAATATATAAATTCTGACTTGTTACCAATCAAAACTAACTCCTAAAATATAAAAACATTACCGGAATGAGGAATAATGAAAATATTTCAAAAAACACAATAAATAAAGTGTTAACACTTCGACATGCTTAAAAACAATTCCAAAGTCCACCAATTTCCTTCAACAGGATTGATAACGCTTTTCAAAAATTATAACCATCATTTCAAAATATCAAAACCCGCCAACACGCTCAATTAGAAAAATAAACATTTAAAAAACGACGTTGTTTAACATTTTAACACGGCTACAAACCTCTCTTACAGTCCACATATTTAACTTATCAGGAGCCTTTCACACTTTTTCCATCATAAACCTTTCTTGGAAAACACAAACGCTTCGCTACAACCTCAAATAAAAAATCACTCACAGCGGGGGGAAAAATTTTAGCGTATTTTCGCCCTCTCATCTGACTCCCAAACACACCCTAAATCACCGCACTTCACTCAACTCAGGCATGGAACACACGCAAAACACAACCCACTATCATTGGAAACCGTCAAAAGGTGCTTGTGACTCGAAATAAATGAACAGAGACAAATATAAATAATAGGGGAGATCGACAGTCTGGGACCGGCGGGACATTTGGGCGGGAGCCGCTGATGACGTCACAACATGGCGGCTCGTGACGTCACATCCCAGCCCCCTTCCCTGAGCTTCCATAACACACAAATCAGGCAATTGCTGATATATTTCAACGACGGATATGAAAGAGTACATCTGTAGCTTCACTTTGTGACCTGTCTGGCCTGTGCTGAGTGAGAGATGAGGCAGATAATGGCTTGAGAATGAGGTGACGGGTCAGGGGATTGGTTTGTTTACATATTGAAGGCGTGAATTATTGGGGTTTTTGAAGTACCTGCAGGTGTTAGTTCACTGATATGTTGTCCTGGAGGTTACCAACGTTAGGTTATGACATGACAGCATCGTGAAATGATGATTTACACCGATATATTACTTACGTTTGCCAAAGACAGCTTAGTGGCGGCTGTCCGTGTCACCCAGCAGGCACCCCACACACCGCTGTCCACTTTTTGCCATCAACGGTGTATAAATCATTAACCTCTGATTGCTAAGAGGCTGCACACGCACTATTCTCTTCATTACTATCACTATTTAAGTCTCCATTCTTACTACCTCTCACCGCCGGCGCCCTGGCCTGCCAGGCGGCCAGCGCTGGCAGCAGAGGCAGCGACTCACGGTAAACTAACCGGCGGACCAGAGACCACGACGAGTCGACGACGAGTTTTGCACGGGACGTGTTTGGCAACAATAGTAAGATAGTGTTATACAATCAACAGGATTACAATAATGTCTTTATGTACGTGATACACCAACAAATAGGTACACTCATGTGTGCATGCATGTGTATGTATGTATGTTGTACGTGTGTATGTCTGCTCCTTACTTCATGAAGCAGTTTTCCTATCTCTGTTTCAAACAAAAGTGACATCCGTCATCCTTTCTTCATAGTAATTGCCACTAGCTACGGCTGTCTTTGACATTGCCCTGCTGGCCTGCCTGCCTGCCAAGCTGCCACCCTCGCCCACCTCCCTCACTCCATTCACTACCTCCCCTCCCCTCATAACATAGCTTTTCATACATAGTACAACACACACACACACACACACACACACACACACACACACACACAGAGGCGAGTAGCTTTTAGGAGGTAGGGGCACGGAAAGGTGGTAGTGGGGGGGGGAGGGGTCCAGCGTTGCCTTGGGTTGTGTTGTGTCGAGGGATTGTTACTGGACCCACGGAAAGACCAAAGATACAAGAGGCTGTCCTGCTAGTACGGTTTTACCCTGTGTGTGTGTGTGTGTGTGTGTGTGTGTGTGTGTGTGTGTGTGTGTGTGTGTGTGTGTGAGGGGGGGGATGATGATAATGATGGTGTGTAATTCACCTCAGTCGCCTGCTGGTCAGCCAGCCAGTCTTCCCCATTACGGAGCGAGCTCAGAGCTCATAGACCGATCTTCGGGTAGGCCTGAGACCACAACACACTCCACACACCGGGACAGCGAGGCCACAACCCCTCCAGTTACACCCCGTACCTATTTACTGCTAGGTGAACACACCCCACACATTAACAGACCACAACACACTCCACACACCGGGACAGCGAGGCCACAACCCCTCCAGTTACACCCCGTACCTATTTACTGCTAGGTGAACACACCCCACACATTAACAGACTCCACACACCGGGACAGCGAGGCCACAACCCCTCCAGTTACACCCCGTACCTATTTACTGCTAGGTGAACACACCCCACACATTAACAGACCACAACACACTCCACACACCGGGACAGCGAGGCCACAACCCTCCAGTTACACCCTGTACCTATTTACTGCTAGGTGAACACACCCCACACATTAACACACCACAACACACTCCACACACCGGGACAGCGAGGCCACAACCCTCCAGTTACACCTGTACCTATTTACTGCTAGGTGAACACACCCCACACATTAACACACCACAACACACTCCACACACCGGGACAGCGAGGCCACAACCCTCCAGTTACACCCTGTACCTATTTACTGCTAGGTGAACACACCCCACACATTAACACACCACAACACACTCCACACACCGGGACAGCGAGGCCACAACCCTCCAGTTACACCCTGTACCTATTTACTGCTAGGTGAACACACCCCACACATTAACACACCACAACACACTCCACACACCGGGACAGCGAGGCCACAACCCTCCAGTTACACCCTGTACCTATTTACTGCTAGGTGAACACACCCCACACATTAACACACCACAACACACTCCACACACCGGGACAGCGAGGCCACAACCCCTCCAGTTACACCCCGTACCTATTTACTGCTAGGTGAACACATCCCACACATTAACAGACCACAACACACTCCACACACCGGGACAGCGAGGCCACAACCCCTCCAGTTACACCCCGTACCTATTTACTGCTAGGTGAACACATCCCACAAATTGTGCTGACCACTTCACTACGCGGTGTGTGTGTGTGTGTGTATTTACCTAGCTGTATTTTACCTAATACGCATTTCACGGAGAGTGAGTCATTGTTTTTCGTGAATATCTTTCAAACTAATGAATTGATCGGAATGGTACTTTGACACCGTGAACAAAACACCTTCCGCTAATTTTTGGTCATACTAAGCATCGCCAAATGGTGTTAGTAAAAGCGTTTACTCTTGACGTTTAAAGCCGAAGTCACATGAGTAGCCAGAACTAACGTACACAATCGAACGTGGAGGGAGGAAGATAGCGGGAGAGTGGGAGGAGGAGGGGGGAAGCGAGCGGGAGAGAGGAACGTAGGGAGGAATGGGATGGGGGATTGTAGACGTTCGTATGGATAGGTTGGCGAGGCTCAGCAACACCGTATATCTCAAGAGTAAACGCTTGTACTAACACCATTTGGCATTGCTTAGTATGACCAAAAATTAGCGGAAGGTGTCTTGTTCACAGTGTCAAAGTACCATTTCGATCAATTCATTAGTTTGAAAGATATTCGCGAAAAACAATGACTCACTCTCCGTGAAATGCATATTAGTTGTAGTTTTCCAGGGCCTGGGCTTTATGCTCGTGTGGCCGTCTCCATATCTACACTTATCCAATCTTACTTTAAAAGTATGCACACTCGTTGCAGACACTACTTCATTTAAACTGTTCCACGTCTCAATACATCTTTGCGGGAAACTATATTTTTTAAACATCTCTCAGACATCTTCCTTGTGTGTGTGTGTTTTTTTTTTTTTACGTTGTTTGTGTTTTTTTTTTTTTAAGTTTCTCTCTCTCTCTCTCTCTCTCTCTCTCTCTCTCTCTCTCTCTCTCTCTCTCTCGTCACCAACATCTATCTTCTCTATCTTAAGCTTCAACCCATTAAATTTGTCCCTGAAGTGAAGCCAAATGGAACAAAGAGAAAACAAAACTTTCTTCATTCTCTCTCTCTCCCTATTCTGTCCACCTCCCTAACGCAAGAGTTCACCAGTACTCTCAATCCTTCACACCTTTCTCTGGCACACTCTGGAACTCTCTGCCTGCTTCTGTATTTCCACCTTCCTACCACTTCACTTCACTCAAGAGGGAGGTTTAAAAACATTTATCCGTCTTTTGGCTAATTCTATCAGCTCTACCAGGAGACTGACAACTGAGTGGGCATTTTATTCTTTAAATTTTTGTTGCCCTTGACCAATTCCCTCCCTTATATGAAACCATGTGTGCTTTGGGGTCTGAAGGGTCTCTAAGCGCATGGGTTCAAATCCTGTCCACGGTCCTAGTGTAGGATGGGCTTCCTGACTCAGAGCAACAGTTTCCTAGCGTGTGGGGTTTGAAATAGGACGTCCCACAAACCCCCTTTAGCCCATGAAAAGCCCACATGGTATAGAATAAATCAATAAATAAAACCAGTCTTACCTTGAGTGTATCTGTGGTGGGGTGACCGGTTTGAGAGGAGCAGCCTGGTGGTGGTCGCGCACTTGTGGTGGTGGGGGGAGGGGCCGCTGTGGTGGGGCCTGCTCTTGGCTTAGTATTCGAGGGGGTAGGGGTGGCCGGGAGGGGACCTGGCTCGGGTATTTCCTCCTTTTCCTTCTTTCCTCCGTTTCTCTGGTGTTCCTGTGGGGGGGGGGTGTTGAGGGGTTAGTGGTGGTGTTGTGGTGTTGCTGTGTCAGATTTGTGGTTTTGCAGGGTTGTGAGGGTGTTATTGGGTATTTTCTGGGTGTTTTGTGGTGTCTTTGTGAGGGTGTTATGGAGTATTGTGACAGGTTTGGGAGTGTGTCCTGGTGGTGTTATGGTGTTGTGAGGGAGATTTGCAGGTGTTGTGGGTGTTGCTGGGGTATTGTGTTGAGATTGTAAGGGTGTTGTGGAGCTGTGAAGGTGTTATGGTGGTGTTGTAGGGTGTTGAATGGTATTGCGAGGGTGTGTGTGGTGTTATGTGATGTTGTGTGGTGTTATATGGCATTGTGAGGGTGTATATGTGTGTATGTGGTGTTACATGGTGTTGTGCAGTGTTGTGTGGTGTTTTGATGGTGTGTGGCTATTGTACAGTGTTGAAGTGGTGTTTTGATGGTGTGTATGGTGTTGTATGGGTGTTAAGCAGTGTTGTGTGGTGTTGTATGGTGTTTTGGTGGCATTTTCAGGGTGTATATGGTGTTGTGTGGTGGTGTGTTGTGTTTTGATGACATTGTGAGTGTGTGTGTGGTGTTGTGTGCTGTATGGTGTGGCATTGTGTGTTTTGTGGTGTTTTGATGGCATTTTGATGGTGTTTTGATGGCATTTTGAGGATGTGTGTGGTGTTTTGATGGCATTTTTAGGGTGTGTGGTGTTTTGATGCCAATTAGAGGGTATATGTGGTATTGTGTGGTGTTTTGATCCAATTTAGAGAGTGTGTGGTGTGTGTGGCATTAAATATGTGCTGTGTGGTGAGTGTGGCATTACATGTGTGCTGTGACCTGTGACCTGTGACCTTTATTCTAATCCCTACGCTGTCCAACTGTCCTGCATTCTGACCACAAGCCAACCCACCTGTATTTGCATAAAGTTTCGTCTAAGTGTGTCTCCAGCAGGGGCCTGGATGATGGAGGAAGGTTCCCCAGCCTGTGCCGTCTCCTCCTCCTCATTATCTGATCCACTGTAGTTGAATGTCTCTTGTCTGTCAGCTGTAAGAGAGAGAGAGAGAGTGGTGAGCTGAGAGGGCTATGGAAAAGATAATTTGGTGCAGGATAAACTACGAAAAAAGATAAAAAGGAGGGAGAGTGTTCAGCTGAGGGAGACTATGAAAAAGGTGATTATTTGAGGAAAAGAGAGGAAATGTGCAGGAGGAAAGAAAGGAAGGATGGGAAACAAGGAAAAGTTAGTTGAAGGAAAGTGAAGGAAAGAAGCAAAGGAAGGATGGATAGATAAGAGAGAGAGAGAGAGAGAGAGAGAGAGAGAGAGAGAGAGAGAGAGAGAGAGAGAGAGAGAGAGAGAGAGAGAGAGAGAGAGAGAGAGAGAGAGAGAGAGAGAGAGAGAGAGAGAGAGAGAGAACAAAACAACACACACACACACACACACACACACACACACACACACACACACACACACACACACACACACACACACACACGTACCTTTGAGTTTGTGTTTTTTACAGCGGTCTATGTGGTCTCTAAGTTGAATGCGAATCTGTCTCTCTGTGGGCTGATCACGGATGAAGGGGTGTTTGAGGAGTTGGTCAGTGTAGGTCCTCTGTTGGGGGGGTAGGATAGGGAGCAGAGAGGGAGCAGGGTGGGGGAGAGGAGGGAAGGGGAAAAAAGTGCATTAGTTTGTTGGTTCTAAGTGTGTTTGGTTTTATTTTGTGGTATATGCATTTTTTTTTTTTCGATGTTTTTTTTTTTTTTTTTCTATTTTTTTCTTTTCTATTTCTTCATCCTGTATTTTTCTATCTATTCTGTATTCTTTCATTTTTTTCTCCATCTATCCTGTTTTTTTTATCTATCTATTTATCATGTTTCCTTTCTATCTACCTATCTATCCTGTTTTTCTTTCTTTCTATCTATCTTTCCTATTTTTCTTTCCTATATATCTATCCTGTTTCTTCCCTTTTCTTCTATCAATCAATGTTTTCTTCTTTATCTATCTCTCAATGTTTGGTTAAATTCAAGACACTGATATTTCTTTGCTAATAACTACAAGATCCAATTATTTTTTACACTAGGCACACCACAGCTGGCCACACATACCCTCAGCAGAGACCCCACACCACAGCAAGGCCCCACCACCACCCCTCCCCTTCACAGCAAGGCCACCCCCTACACACCTGGTGGTAGTCCTTAACAAGAACACTATCGATGAACGAGTGGAATTTCTTGCTCCATTTCTTCCCGTTTTTGAATCTAGGTGGGGGGTTCCGAGGGATGAGGAAGAGGGCTCGCATGGGGTGCATGTCGCAGAGGGGGGGCTGCGACTCTGCCATCTCCAGCGCCGTGATCCCTGCAAGGACACAGGGGGCTAGACACAGAGATGGGGCTGACTTAAGAGGGAGAGAGAGAACGATAAATAAGAGGATAGACAAAGAGATAAAGAAGGTCAGAGAAGAGAGAAGAGAGAGAGAGAGAGAGAGAGAGAGAGAGAGAGAGAGAGAGAGAGAGAGAGAGAGAGGTGAAGATAAGATAAGAGACAAAGAAAGGATGACAAAGAGACACACAGACACATACTCAAGCTTACACACACACACACACACACAAACACACATATACACACACACATATACATTTATCCACTCTTGAAAAACACACACACACCCAATGAAAACACACACACACACACAAACCACCAACAGTCACACAGGAAAACAAACTGAACACACACACATACACAGTCAGACATCCCCACAGACTCATCCCTGCACACACACACACACACACACACACACACACACACACACACACACTCACCAAGGCTCCAAAGATCACTCCTGTTGTCGTATGTTGCCTCTGGGTTCTCATCGCACGCTATCACCTCCGGCGCCATCCAGTACGGGGTGCCAATGAAGGTGTTCCTCCTCCCTATGGTGCGGTCCAGCTGCGCACTCACACCAAAGTCAACTGTAGGCGGTTCGGTTTGGTTAGGTTAAGTTAGGTGAGGTTAGGTGAGGTTGGGTTGGGTTGGGTTAGGTTAGGTAAGGTTAAGTTAGGTTTGCAAGGGTGTTTTTAAGGTTCTAGTGACAGATTAACACCATTTCTGCATTACTAACAGGAGAAACAATAAGTGATTTACAGAAGGTTTGTAAGGGGGTTTTTTATGATCCTATTAACAGATTAACACCATTTCTCCATTATCCACAATAAGAAACAGTGAGTGACAGGTTTTTATGGTTCTAGTGACAGATTAACACGATTTATACACTATCAACTGGAAAAACATCCTTGTAAACACACCCCAAACCAAATAGACACCCTGAAAAAAACACAAGCTGAAAAAAAAAAAAAAAAAACATCCCACAAACCCTTAACACACACACACACTGACCTAGTTTGACCTCAGCGTTGTCAGTAAGCAGGACATTCTGACCCTTGATGTCTCTGTGGATGACCTTGCTGGAATGGAGATGAGAGAGGCCACGAAGAATCTCCCTTGATATGTACGCAATCCACTCTTCCTTCAGACACTGGCCCTTCGTAGCTGTCAAGGAGTAGGTCAGGTTAGGTCAGGTCAGGTGAGGGAGGGGTGAGGGGGGTGGGAAAAATGATGAGAAGAGGGAGGGGTGGGAAAAAAGTTGAGGTGATGGTGAGGAAAGATTGTGGTGAGGGTGAGAAAATGGTGAGGAGAGGGATGAAAAAAAAAAAAAAAAGGTCTTGCTAGGTTATAGGAGAGAGAAAGACACATAACACAAATATGAGTACATTGTATATTGATGACTCTTATTGTGTTATGAAGCAGTATATCTGAACAATGTGGCCTGATTCACGGCTCTCCTGGCCTTATACAGCCTGGAGGCCGGAGGTTCCCTACACTTGATAGGAGGTGAGAGAAAATATTGAGGAGAAATGTTTGTTATGCATTTTGACCACAGTCCTCCGAGCATGGCAGGTGAAGGCAGGGACAAGACACCCAGCACACCCACCACTCACCACTCACACCCACTACAGGAGGGATTTACGCAGCAGGTGGTACGTTACTCCACCACCGCCAGTCACTGCATGTCCCCCAGTTGCAGGCCAGGCAGGCTGTGTGTGGGCCGGGCAGCTGCACCAGAGAGGAGCTGTGAGATGGCTGCCAGGGTGAGGAGTGTGCAGGCTTACTAAGGGAGGTACAGCCATCACCCACTGCTGCACCACCACCACAGCCATCACCCACCCAGCCCAGCCCAGCCCAGCCCACAGCATTCTCACTGTCTCATACCCACTCTACTCTCTCCTCCTCAAAGTCTTCCTATTCCTCCTCCTCTTCCTTCTACCCTCCCTGCTCTATATTCTCCTACAAAATTTCCTCCTCATCTTCCTTTTTTATATCACTCCCTCCTCCTCCTCCTCCTCATCATCCTCTTCCTTCTTCCCTGCCTCCTCCTCTTTCTCCTCCTTCCCCTTCTTCTTACCACTCCATCCTCCTTCTTCCTCTACTCATCCTCTATATTCCTTTACAAAACTTCCTCCTCATCCTCCTCTGCTTACCACTCTCCTCCTACTCTTCCTTCTACCCTCCCTTCTTCCTCTCCTTCTCTACATTCCTATAGAAAACTTCCTAATACTTCTTACAACTCCTTCTCCTCCTCCTCCTCTTCCTCCTCCTCCTCCTCCTCCCAACACTCACACTTGACCAGATCTGTGACGCTGCCGGCCCCACAGTACTCCATGACGAGCCACAGCTGGTCATCCTTCCCCGGCGGCATCTGCTTGATGAACGCCCCGTAGTAGGTGGCAATGTTGCGGTGGTGCGAGAACTGCAATGGGGACGCTGGGTTAGAGGAGGCTAGGTTAGGTTTAATTTGGTTTGTTTTGTGTAGTTTATTTGGGGTTAGGTTAGGTTAGGTTAAGTACTTCAGTACTGGGACACATTTTTACCTTAAGATTTGTGTACCATTAGACCATTTTATTGACATTAGGAAGGGTCTATGGAGGTCACAGGATTAATGGCCACAGTCTTCACTATTTTAACCCCTTCAGTACTGGGACATATTTTTACCATAAGATTTCTGTACCATTAGACCATTTTATTGACACTAGGAAAGGTCTATGGAGGTCACAGGATTAATGGCCACAGTCTTCACTATTTTAATCCCCCACATGAGTTTCTGAAGCTGTATAAAATCACCAAATAGTCACCAGAATGAATATGAGGTGTGATTAGACCATTTTACAGACATTAGGAAGGGTCTATGGAGGTCAGAAGATTAATGGCCACAGTCTTCACTATTTCAATCCCCCACATGAG
>NC_059255.1:3243282-3258282 GCF_017591435.1 Portunus trituberculatus | reverse complement strand
GAAAAAAAGAGAAACAAGAAATAAAATAAATGGAAGGAAGAAGCGATAGAAAATGGAGAAAAGAATAAACAGAGAGAGAAATGAGAAAGAAAAAAAAATAAAAGAGAGATAGAGAGAGAGAAAAGTTGACAGGAGAGAGAAGGCGAGGCAGAGGGGAGGAGGAGGAGGAGGAGGAGGAAGAGGAGGAGGGAGAAGCAGAACATCATAACAACAGCACACAACACAACACCCACAATCCCTCACGCCCACGCCCTGTGCCTGTGCGTGGGCGTGGGGGGGCGTGGGGGGGCGGGGGCGGCGAGGCTTACATTGAGAGCACCGAGGTCGATGTCGTCCAGAGAACAATTCACAGACTGTGCCATCTTGGTCGGTGGCTGTGATTGTCGCTATTTACTCCTGTTGTAGGGCGCTGCGGGGCATGTCTGGCACCGCTACTCACACCTGGCACTCCCCGGCATCCTCCAACCCACGGACACCACGGGGGAACGGCCCACTGGGAAGATATGGCCCTTACAATACAGACACTGCAACACTCCTTCCACTAATGGCGGTCTGTCTCCACCAAGGAAGCCAACCCACACAGGAACGCCAACTTACGCCACACTCAACCCACTCACAACACTCACGCCATCTATTGCTCACTCATACTATCTAATGGGGCTGGGGTTTTAAGGGGTTATTTGTCTGTTTCTCTTATTTCATCGGATCATTTCGTTGTATTAGTAGGATTTATTTGTTTTCTTGTTTTTTCTTATTGAGGTTTAAATTCTATGCAGTACACGTCACATTTCTATCATTCAGTGTTAGAATTAGAAAAATCGTGGAATTTTAAGGGTGTCTTGTCTATTTCTCTTGCTTCATCAGATTCACGTGTGTTTTTATTCTATTTGTGCTTCAATTATATACAGTACACGTCAAACTTCTATCCTTCAGTATTACGACCAAAAGAACGTAGGATTATAAGGACTAACTTATTCATTTCTCTTGCAGTATAGGAATGTTTGATTGTAATGGTAGTTGTATTGTATAAATAAGGTAATGGATGCAGTACACGTTATGTCATTGTAATCTCTCAGTATTAATATTTTAAGTGGCAACTCATCTATTTCCCCTGCCTCATCAGAATATACAGTTTTCAATGGTTTAATCCACCTTTTTATTCACGCATGATGTATTAGTAGGGCAAATAAGGTAATTAACAACAAAATTTAAAGGTTAACTCATTTCTTTCCTCTACTTCTTCAGAATGTGTGGTGTTTAATGGTTTAATCCACTCATATATTCTTATTTAATTAATGTATGATGTATATTTAACCCTTTCAATACTGAGACGCATTTTTACCATGATTTTTGGGTAAGTTTAGACGATTTTGTTTGGATAAGGAAGGTTCTGTGGGGGTCAGGAGATTAATGGTCAGTCTTTGCAGTTTTAATCACAGCTGTACATCAGTAAATCACCAACACAGTCACCAGAATGAGTAAGGAAACGTGGCATGGTGCAGAAGGAGTTAAAGTAAGGATACATCAAACACTGACACGCTGGTAAACTCTGGAACTTCTTTCAAGAGGGAAGTTTGAAGATATTTGTTCCTGAATGTTGGTTACCTCATGTGTCTTTTAAGGGAACTGGCAACTAAGTGGGTTTTTTTTCCATGTTTTGTTATCCTTGGCCAGTTGTCCCTCCTGCATTAAGAAATAATAATAAAGATATATATAGCGTGCTAGAATGGCCTGGAATACACTAACTAGACTGAGCTATCATAGAAAACGTGTGTCTTTTATGGTAGAGCTCACTTAATTTTCTTACTTTCCTATCTCTTCACTAACACGAGTAAATGATTAAGTTCTTAGCACCTTTCATATAGGAGCATGTATTCAATTATCATTCCTCTCTTTTAATTCAAAGATAAATATTTCTTTTGGGATTATATCGTAAAGTAATATACCAAATATACTTGAACACCTTAATAGAGTGAAATATATCTTTTATCATTACAAAATACTGATCCTGATATTTCAACTTAACTTCTTATATACAGGGACACATATTTACCTTGAGATTTGTGTACGATTAGACCATTTTATTGACATTAGGAAGAGTATATGGAGGTCACAAGATTAATGGCCACAGTCTTCACCATTTTAATCCTCTAAATAAGTTTGTGAATAGTAAGCAGAATGAATATGGAAACGCGTCATGATACTGAAAGGGGTTAACAAAGAACAGTTTAGAAGATAATGAAACTATTACAACAAAAATATACTAAATTATCAAAGGAATTATGTTATGGTCCTTCCTGCCTCACACACTTATCTGTTATCATCATTTTTATTTTTTTTATCAGGATCATAACGGGGAAGATAAGACAAAGGCAATAATGAGTATGAGTCAAGGGAATAATTTGTTTACATGTTAGCGGGGTGAGAGACAGTGACGCCATCTATGTACAACTAAAAAAGGTCTGTTGTCCCTCCTCGCCGCTGCCTTCCCCGCCACCACACCTTCCTTTATCTATCAACACTCTTATTATACTCCATTTCTCGTGTTTATTAGCCCTTTTCTTCCTCTAATTGCTTATGGCTTATTTGTTAGGTTAATTTTGACTTATTCCCGGCTTTGTGTGTGTCTAGGATTCTTGTTTTGTGTTTAATTAATGGTTTTGTCTCCGTTTCTAAGTCCTCCATGTTTCCTTCGTTATTATATTCTATTTGTTGTGTGTTTTCTGCTATTTTTGTGGCCTTCAGTTCCTGGATATTTATTATGTATGGTTGTTTAAGTTTATTTGTATGTTCTTGTGGCTTTTTTATGCTTTGTTTTAGTGAGATTAATATTTTTTCTCCGTTCAAAGACCTCCATGTTATCTTCACAACACCCACATATCTTCCCCATACACCATTTCCTCACAATAAAGTATCCTTAAACCCTTCATTTATTTACCATGTCCATTTACCCATGGCTTATTTTGCTATCTAATTCCTATTAAGTGTAATTTTAGTAATATTTCATCTCCGTGTTTTGACTCCCATTGCTTCCTCCATGGCCGCCAACCCTCCCACATCGATCATTGTCAACTTCACGCCCTCAGCTTCTCGCAACGAATTATTGATCATTTATTTCAAACTGCTTTCCTTTTTACGCATTCTTGCATAATTGATTTGTTTCATGGCGTGGGTTTGTTCCGTCAGCAGCTGTCACTCGGCTGTCAGAAGGGCGTGGTGTTGGCAATTCTAGAGGGTGCGGTATGGAAATATTGTGGGTTTTTAAATGGCAAAAATAAAATGTCGACATGTCTTATCGCGCTTTTAAAATCGTGTATTACGGAGAAAATTTACCGGAAAACAAGTTAGTAAAATACAAAATCCGTTATGGAACTCCAAATGACAGAAATAATGGTGGAAAAAGAATAATTTACACACAATACATAACAAAATGCATTAAAATTTCCTATAACTCGGAAAAAAAATAATGAAAAAATAGATAATGAAATAAAAATACTAACAATAAGAATAATACAAATAGCAGAGACGAGTAAATGAACACAAGGCCTTTATAAATGTACAAATTAAAGTGATTTCCAGCCTTACGTGAATGTTGTACGCGTTCCTTTTATCAAGTGACAGCTGTTGATAAGAGAGAGAGAGAGAGAGAGAGAATGCTGATTATTATCTTTAAATATATAGAATAGGTGATAATTTGTAGCTGGAGGTGTCAAAGTATAGTTAAAAGATAGAAAAGTGAATTAATTAAGAGTTTTGGTGAATAATAAGATCGTAAATAGAGAATAAATGGAAGAAGATAAGAAATAGATAGACATGTGGAGGAAATCTTATCATTCTTTCTAAATCCTCGTATGTATAAGCTTTAATTAATGGTTGGAAGTGTCAAATTTGAGAGAAAAGATTAAAAAAAGAGCATTAATTATTGGGTTTGATAAATAATAGTGAATGAAAGAAAGAAAAAATAAATAAGAATGAGATTAAATGTGACCAAATTCTGTGTTTTGTTCTTAAATATACAAAAAAAAGTGATAATTTGTGGTTGCAAGTGTCAAATTTGAGAGAAAAGATAATAAAAACGATATTAATTATGGGCTTTTGATGAATAATACGGTATAAAACGGAATAAAAGAATGAAAATAGGAAAAAAAAATAAGATGAGAGATTATACCTGTTTGTCTGAAGAAAACTGAATTATACGGAAAAAATAATAAAAAATAAATATTAATGACGATCTTTCAATTACGTAAAATAAATTAATAAATGGAGTAATATGGGTTCCAACAAACAATAGGCAATAAAAACAATTAAGTATAAAAACAATTAAAAAAAAGGCTAATATGAAAGATTTAACCTGACTGTTTGATCATTGATGGCTGAGAGAGAGAGAGAGAGAGAGAGAGAGAGAGAGAGAGAGAGAGAGAGAGAGAGAGAAATATATATAAAAGTATTCATTATGGGCTCCAATAAACACACAGAAAAAAATTAAAAGTGTAAAAAATAGGAAAAAAACAAACAAACTAATAAATATGAAAGATTTTACCTGTATGTTTGATATTTATGACCCAAAATGTCAAAAAAAAAAAAATAAATAAATAAAATAAAACAATGAACAAACCCACAAAATAAACTGAGATAAGAATGATAAGGCTTAACAATAGAGAAGAGTTAGGAAATGTCTCATAGATGTAATATTAAGAACACACAAGTAAGATGATAATAAAGATAATGATAAGAAGTTTTCCATTATTTTATCACCATTAGATCATTATTTATTTATTTTTTTATTCACGAGTGTTTTTGTGGAGTTGATAAAGTTATATAATGTTGGAAATGGTCAAATATAAAAGAAATTATTAAGGAAATACAGGTAAATATTAATGAGAGAGAGAGAGAGAGAGAGAGAGAGAGAGAGAGAGAGAGAGAGAGAGAGAGAGAGAGAGAGAGAGAGAGAGAGAGAGAGAGAGAGAGAGAGAGAGAGAATGGTATAAAAATGCAATATGATGTTTGAAATGGTCTAATATAAATGAATAAGTGAGAAGCAAAAATAGAAGGAAATAATAATGGAAAAAAGGTAAAATAAGGAAAAAAATACAAATAAAGGTTTAAAAGATGTGATATAATGTTTGGAATGGTCAAATATGAAAGAAAAATAATGGGAAGCAGAAATAATGAAGGCAAGACAGGGAAACATTAACGAAAAAAGATAAAATAGAGAAAACAAATGCAAATGGTGGAGGATAATGCCATAAATGTGATAAAATGGTGGAAAAAGGAATAAGAAAGAACGAGATAAAAAAAACACAAACAGAAATAGAAAAGAAGAAAGAAGAAAAGAAAAAAAAATAAAATAATAAATAAAATAACACTACCACCACCATCACCACCATCAATGATCTAATAAAATACAATAAAAATGGGAAATAGGAATAATTTAACCAATACAAGTAAATATTAATGAAAAAAAGGAAAATTAAGAACACACACAAAAAATGGGATAAAAATGTGATAATGTTTTTTTTAAATCGTCCAATATAAAATAATCACAATAATAAAAATGAGAAGCAGTAATAATGAAGGTAGTTGTAATTAGCTGAATGAGGCAATAAAGGTAACTGTATTAGCTTCAGGAGAAAAGGTAAATTAACAATAGACACAAAAAAAAATGGTACAAAAATGTGATGAAATGTTTGGAATGGTCTAATATAAATGATTAACAATGAAAAGTAAGAATTTTTAAGCCAATACAGGTAAATATTAATGAAAAAAGGTAAAATTATGAATAGACACAAAAAAATGGTACAAAAAAGTTATATAATATTTGAAATTGTCAATATAAATGAATAATAATGAAAAGTAAGAATCTTTACGCCAATACAGGTAAATATTAATGAAAAAAGGTAAAATTAAGAATAAACAAAAAAAATGGTACAAAAATGTGATATAATATTTGAAATTGTCAATATAAATGATTAATAATGAAAAGTAAGGATTTTTTACGCCAATACAGGTAAATATGAATGAGAAAAGGTAAAATTAAGAACAATAGACATAAAACAGGTATAAAAATGTGATAAAATGTTTGAAATGATCTAATACAAAAAGAATCATGATGAGAAGCAGGAATAATTTAGCCAGTCGTCCCAAACACCGATGAACATTAATGAGAAAAGGTAAAATAAACACAAAAGATGCAAATAATGGAGTATATTGGTGTAAAAATAAGATAAAATGTTTAAAATGCTCTAAAAAATAATAATAATAAAAAAAAACCTAATCATCATCATCATCAGAAACTACACCATTTTTCGGAAGCATAGAGGGTGAGGGAGAAGGGAGGGGAGGGAGAGGGAGAGGGAGAGGCACTGTCCTTCCCCCCACTGGTGCCCTGGCCCTGGCTCTGTGGCACCTCCGCTGTCTTGAAGAACGAACCAATGCCCTTCTGCCACTCAGGAACCGGCTGGGGATTGTAGGAGTTGCCGCCACTGTACCTGAGGGGAGAGGAGGGGACGTGAGGGGGGTGAGGGATATTTGAGGGAGATGAGATGGAGGTAAGGGGAGATGAAAGGGAGATATGAGGGAGATGAGGGGAGGTAAGGGGAGATAAGAGGAGGAGAGAGAGAGAGGAGGAGAGAGAGAGAGAGAGAGAGAGAGAGAGAGAGAGAGAGAGAGAGAGAGAGAGAGAGAGAGAGAGAGAGAGAGAGAGAGAGAGAGAGAGAGAGAGAGAGAGAGAGAGAAAACAAACTTACTTTGAAGCTTTAGAGGGAGTGGATGAGGAGGATGAGGATGAGGATGAGCCGGCACCGGAGGCAGTGAAGACCTTGCGTGGTGCCTTGGCCGCCGACACCTTGGTGACTGTCGCGTCGGCCCTCGTGCGCACCATTCTGTTAGCTGAGGTTAGGAAAGGTTAGGCAAGGGTCATTAACTTATTTATTTATTAATTTTAGGTTAGGCTAGTTTAGGGAAGGGAAGGGAAGGTTAGGTTATTTAAAAAAGGTTAGGTTAGATTAAGAAAGGGAAAGTTAGGTTAGACAAAGGTTAATTATTTATTTATTCATTCATTTTAGATTAGGTTAGGAAAGGTCGGACAAGTTTCATTGATGTATCTATTTATCTATTTATTTATTTTCAGTGAGGTGAGGTGAGGTAAGGTTAGGCAAGGTTACGTTAGATTAGCAAAGGTTAGGCAAAGTTCATTTATTTATTTATTTTAGCTTAGGTTAGGCAAAATTAATTATCTTATTTATTTATTTAGGTATTCATTTTAAGTTAGGTTAGGCAAGGTCCATTCACTTACTTATCTATATTTGGTTAGGTTAAGTTTCTTCTCTTATTTAATTATTTTTGGTCAGATTAAGCAGTTAGGTACATTCTCTTATTTCAGGTTAAATTAGGTTACTTTTTTTTCCTCTTATTTATTTTTAAGTTAGAAACAGTTCACTCTCTACTTATTTAAAATTTTCTGACCTTGGCTAGAGAAAAAAATTGGTACTACAACTTTTTGAACCTCTTCAGTACTGAGACACATTTTTACCTTGAGATTTGTATACCATTAGACCATTTTATTGACATTAGGAAGGGTCTATGGAGGTCACAAAATTAATGACCACAGTTTTCACCATTCTAATCCCAACAAAAGTATCTGAATGTGTATAAAGTCACCAAAATAGTAACCAAGATATAAAAACGTGTCCTGGTACTGAAGGGATTAAGGGCCAAGGCTGAAAGAAAATTAACCCTTTAGTGATCTGTCTGTTTTCCCTATTTCCTCCCTCCCCAACCTGTGTTTTCCCCTCTATGTGTCCCCAGTGAAGCCCTGAAGTGTTGGCTCAATTCCTCCCCGCCTCACCTGCCTGTATCACCTCACGTAGAGCAAGAAAAGCGTTAAATAGGAACAGTTGGGCTTGTCTTCTTGTGGGCAGATTTGGCGCGCTTTTTAGTCATGGCGGGTCTTGCTGAGGGGATGGTCTTTATTTGTTTATCTTTATTAGTGGTGTTTTAAACTACTTTTTGCTTCATAATGAATACGTAAATACTGTTTTGAATATTTGGTAAGGTATAAGGACAAGTAAAGGATATATTTAAAGACTTTTTTTTTATTCTGACATAATTTTCTCGGCTCCACTTAAACTCAAGTCATATTTTACAGTTTTCTTTGACAATTAGGTAGAAAATAAATCTCTTAGTTCCCTTTTTACATTCTAATAACCCTGAGTGGTAATTAAAAACTTCGAAATAGTCAAAAGCTCCGAATTTTCCCAAGATTTGTTTACATTGTGGGTGGTTTGTGGTCTCCCTGTGTGGGTTTGTGAGGTAAGGTTTTCTCCTTTACTCTCCCTCCTCTCCCTTGACACCCACCCCCATAGTAGTAATGGTAGTGTGTGTGGTGGTTGTGGTCGTGTCATGGCGGAGTGTTAATTTATTCATGGGATTCTTGTTTATTTGAAGATTATTGTGTTTAATATAATGTAACCTAATCGTGTGTGTGTGTGTGTGTGTGTGTGTGTGTGTGTGTGTGTGTGTGTGTGTGTCACCTCACCACACCACACCACACCACAGCTCATCACACCACACCACACCACACCTCACCACACCACACCACACCACACCTCACCACATCACACCACACCACCACACCACACCTAACCTAACCTAACCCAACTTTTCTCCTTTTCCAGTGGTGCCATGAGGAGAGCAGCCCTGGTGGCACTAATCCTCTTACAGTGCCACCAGGGGTCATCAGAGTGCCAACCCACCACAGGCACTCTCCCTCCCCCAGGGCCTGGCAGTGGGGGGTGCTGGGGGGGACTGTGGGGCCGGTTTGTGGATAAGATAAATTTAAACGTACATGATGGTGTCTGTGTGCGCGTGGGTGTGTTGGCAGTGCACACATGGGGTGAGGGTGTGGTGGAGGGGGAGACACACACACAGGATGTCAAGGTAGAGAGAGAAACACTTGCAACACACACAAAGCAAGTCAAGGCATGGAAAGATAAGGTAAAACAACAAGAGGCATTTAAAACGACATTGGCAACACACACACAGCAAGGTAAACCAGTGAATGATGACACAGAACAAGAAAAAACACATGAAACTCAAACACAGCAACTTAAAACCGTGAAAGACAAGATAGAACAACAAGTAACATTTCAAGCTACACTGGCAACACACACACAGCAACTCAAGGCAGAGAGAGACGACACAGAACAACAAACACCACAAAACACACACATACAGTACTTCAACACCACACCACACACAACACACACACAGCGCCACAACACCACACAGACCCACACCACACCACCACAACCACACACACATGACCCCACAACACCACCACCACCACACACACACCAAACACACCCACACCCCCGACAAACACCTCAAACACCCCACACCTCCACCTTGCCTTCCACCTCCACTTACTGCCACACCATCTCAGCCTCCACTTTACAATGCCACTTTGAAAATCTTTACTACACACCAAAATATCAAGAATTTGCCTTCGTAAGTGGAAAGGACTCAAGATTGGAAGGTGTGGAGAGAGTGGAGGAGCTGCCAAACCACCTCCACTTGTCCACAGTCATAGGGCACAATGGTTTCCCCTTCCACATAGCAGTCGTTCCACCAAGGGCCATTCAAGGAGAGGTGTGGAATCTCGAAGGGCAAAGTTTGGTAATGGCGAGGTTTAAACCTGATAATTTGTTCCACGTTCTTCATGATGATGTTATGCCAGTTTACTTCACTGTGCTGCAGCTGTGTGGGGTGCTAGGTGAGTGCTGTGTGCTGTGTGCTGTGTGGTGGTTGGATAATGTTTTGTGGTGTGCTGTGTGCTGTGCTGTTTGTGGTGATGTGTTATATAGAATTTTCTTCATTCTCTCGCCTCTCAATCCTTCACCACTATTCTGTCCACCTCCCTAATGCAAGAGTTCACCAGTACTCTCAATCCTTCACCACTATTCTGTCCACCTCCCTAATGCAAGAGTTCACCAGTACTCTCAATCCTTCACCACTATTCTGTCCACCTCCCTAATGCAAGAGTTCACCAGTACTCTCAATCCTTCATCCCTTCCTGTGGCACACTGTCTGCTTCTGTGTTTCCACCTTCCTGTCACCTGAACTCAATGAAGAGGGAGATGGCAACACACTTATCCCACTCCTTTGGCTAACTCTCTCACACCTGCTTGGGGGCTGGCATCTAAATGGACCTTTTTAATAATCGTTTTGTTGCCCTTAGCCACATTTCCTTTCTATATAAAAAAGTACTTTCATTATTAAATTTTTCCTTATCCCTTTCACTAATGCAAGAGTTAACCATTATTCAGTATAAATTCTTTCTCTTTCACCCTAGTCTCTCCCTGCCCACCCTTCACCCTGCTGGCAGTCGACACACACCCTGAGTCACCCTACAACACCCTCTACACTGCTCTCGGCCACCAGATCCTGCTATCAAAGGACCTGCAGGACATAGAGTGGGTGAGACTCAGCCGGGCCATTGTGGGTCTCTCTCGTCACAGTGTTTGGTACCAGTATGGCTTCCGGCAACCTCAGGGGCCTGTGGGGACAAGACTGACTGGGCTGGAGTTGAGGGAGTTTGCTGTGTTTATGTTATCCAGGCTTGGTGTGGGTGTAAATGCTGCGAGTGATGGTGTGAGTGGTGTTGATGGTGTTGGTAGTGGTGGTGGTGGTGATGTGAATATTAGCCCAGTAGATCTTTCAGGGAGTAATATTGAAGGATCTGTGGAAATTAACAAAAATACTCTAGAAAAGGCAGAAAGTACTTTACAAACTAATGAAAATACACTGATAATTCAAGAAAAGGAAAAAATTATCTTAGAAACTCGTGAAAATACTCTGGAAAACCAAGAAAAGGCAGAAAATACTAAAAATTGCTTAGAAAAAGACTTAATACCACAAGGAAATGCTCTAGAAAATACAGATAGGACTTCGAAAACTTGCAAAAATGTTGTTAGCCCTGAAAATACCCCTAAAAACATTATAGAGCCAACACACAACCTGAAATCAGTAAATCTCCCCAAAAACACCCTAGAAAGTATTCAAAACTCAGCAAAATACCTTAAAATCACACAAAAAAACACCCTAGACTCAGCAAACCTTCCCAGAACTACCCTAGACTTACTAACCCACCCAGAAAACACCCTAAAAAGTTCTCTAGACACCCTGAACCACCCTAGGACACCCCAGCCACCTGCCCTAGCTGTCCTCCTCACTCGACAACTAACACGCAAAATACTAAATGAAAAAGAACTCGCGGAAACGATACGAAGTGAAATTCTTGATAAATATGGGGAAGGGGAGGTGAAAATGATGTCGTTAGAGGAGCATGGGTTGAACGAGGTGGTTAGAGTAATTAGCCAGGCTCGTGTGCTTGTCGGAATGCACGGGGCTGGTTTAGGGCTTGGAATATTCTTGCCTCAAAATTCGCTGTTGGTTGAACTGTGGCCGTTTGCTGTCAATCCTGTTTCCGCAAGAGTTTATAGGGTTATGTGTGAACTGGAGAGCTTTGGGGTGGTGTACAGGGCGTGGGTGAATCAGGACGCTACACACACACGCACACACCCACACTACCCGCCACATTTAGGGGGTGTTGACCATTTACCGCCGGAGGAAAGACGGGAGGTTGTGTCATTGCTGTATACGAATGAATTAACGAGTGTTGTGTGTTGTATGGATGTTAATTGGCTGTTTAGGATATATCAGGATACAACAGTTAGGTTATACGCACATACAGACGCACATCACCCTCACACGCACACACACGCACATGGAAACATGCACAGTAATGTAAATGAGCCTCACATGCACACAAATGGAAACACACACACAGGTATACATGAGGGCAACGCACACAGGAACACACACACTAACGCACATGAGCCTCACACGCACACACACGCACATACAGACACACTGACAAGTATACATGATAACACACACACAAACACACACACAAACATACATGGAGCTGTTCTCAAGAGTGTACCTTTTAGTGTGGTGTTGAGAGAGGGGCTGGCATCACTACCCTCAACACCACAACCACCACCACCACCATCACCATTAGAATCACCACCACAGATATTGCAATCACCAAAAACACCACCACCACTGTCACAAACACACCAGTCATCACCACCACCACCATCACTATTAAAATCACCACCACACACATTGCAATCACCAAAAACACCACCACCACCACCACTACCACTACCAAAGCCAGGCAAAGTCAACATCTTAAAATGTTCCTTAGAAAAACACAACACCAGAACGAAGGTTGAATTATCTTGGCAAACACCATGGCTAGTGAAGGCTTTGGGGTGTGAGGGGCTGGTGTATGAGGTGGTGGTGGCGGCGGTGGGTGGTGATGAGGCTAGAAGAGTAATGGTGATGAGGGAAAGTGTAGTGTTGGTGTTTGGTGAGGTGTTTGGTGGTGTTGACGTATGGGTGACATGTTTTTGTGGTGGTGTTGAGGGTGTGGTGGTGTTTGTAAGGTGTTTGTTGGGTTAGTGTGTGTGTGTGTGTTTTAATTGTTTTTATTATTCTATTCTGTGTAAATTAAAGTGTATATCTGTATGTGTTGTATTCATAATGTATATAGAAATATTTTTTTATATGAATTAACATGAGAAAATATATTCTGACATTTTATTCACTGTTTTTCCCTTTTCCTTTTTAAATTTATTAGCAACCTATTAAAAAAATAATAAAAACAAATAAAAAAGAAAAACAAACACATATTTCCCTTTTCATTTCTTTAGCAATTAATTAAAAATGCAAAAAAATCTAAGAAAAAAAAAACAAGAGCACATTTTTTGAGTATTTATTATGAAATGTGACTTGTATATCATTTCTTTGTTCTCATTTAAATACACATGTTTAATTATTGAGCACCACATGTGTATGGGAATGTGGAGAGGGAGTGAAGGGAAATGTGGAGAAATGTGGAGGTCATAAGATTCATACAAATAAAAGATAGGTTAAGAAAAAGTGAAGGAAGATGCATAGAAAGACATACAGATAATAGATAGAGAAAGAAAGAAAGAGAATATGGGGCAAAATATATACAGACATACAAGAAAATGAAAATAAAGAAAAATTAATGTGAAGGAATGAGAAAAGAAATGTGGAAGGTATCAAAATATACAAATAAGAGATGTAAAAAAAAGGAAAAAAAAAAAAAGTAAAGGAATGAATGAAAATGTTTAAAAGAGAAAGGAAGAAAATGTAAAAAGAAAAATATGAATAAAAAAAAAAAAAAATAAAAGAATGAAGCAAAATATATATACAAAAAAACTTAGATAAGAAAGTAAAGAAAAAAGAAAATATTAAGAAAAAAAGAGAGAAATATTAAGATTATTGGATACATATAATAAAAGATATATAAAGAAAATGAAGCAAAATATATAGAAAGACACAAATTAAGTAAAAATAAAGAAAAAAAATATATAAAGAAGAGAAATATTAACGTTATTAGATACATATAATAAGAGATATGTAAAGAAAATAAAATAAATAAAGGAATAATAAGCAAAATAAAGAAAATATACACAAACACAAATAGGAAAAGAAAAAAGAAAATATTAAGAAAAAACAACAAACAGACAATAGAAGATATGTAAAGAAAAGAAAATTAATGAAGGAATAATAAGCATAATAAAGAAAATATACATAAAGATAAAGAAAAAAGTCAAGAAAATAAAGAAAATGAGAAATAGGAAGGATATTAGAACACTGAAGTAATAAAAGATGTATCAAGAAAAGAAAAGAAAGAAAAAAGAAAAGAAAGAGAAAGAAAAGGAAAGAAAATAAAGAAAATATAAAGAAAAGAGAAATGTGAAGGTTTTGAAGACAGAAGTAACAAAAATGTGTAAAAGAAAAGAAAGAAAAAAATATATGAAGCAAAATATTTACAAAAACAAAGAAAAGGAAAGAAAATATAAAGAAAATATAAAGAAAAGATATGTGAAGGTTGTCAAAATATATAATTGACAAAAAAAAAAAAAAAGATGAAAAGTAAGAAAATAAAAGAAAAATATATACAAAATCATGAACTAAAGAAAAGGAGGAGGAAAAGAAAATGTGAAGGTTTGAAAAGATATATAATTTAAATAAGAAAATAAAGGAATAATTTACTGACATGAATTAAAGAAAAATGCAAAAAAATGTCTAGAAATCTCCCCAAAAATCTCTAGGCAATCTCAAAATCCCTAAAAATTTCCCAAAATCTCTAGAAATCCCAGAAAAATTCCCCAAAACCTTGAAAAATGCCTAAAAATTCCCCAAAATATCTAGGAATACCACAAAATTTCCAAAAACCCCTCGAAATATCCTTAAACCCTAGAAATCCATAAAAAAAACCCTTAAACCCCCCAAAAATACCTAGAAAACCCCCCAAATAAATCTAGAAACCCCAAAAAATCCCTTGAAACTCCCCATAAACTCTCTAGAACTCAAAAAAAATCCCTAGAACCCCCAAACTCCCTAGAAACTTCCCAAAAACTCCCTAGAAGTCCCCAAACAAGGAATCTTCATCTAGATCTTCCAACATTCCCTTCACTTCTTCTTCCTCCTCTTGACTACAAAAAATGCTGGAGTTTATCCCCCCATTTCTAGCCACTGGGGGGTGAATGGGGGGCTGAGAGGGGGGGCAGTGGACAGGGAGAGGCCTACTGTTGATACTTATAGGCTTACTTGAAATCTGTGTAGGCTGGTTGGTGTGTGGCGGGTGTTTGAGTGAGTGGGTGTTGTTTTGGTGATGTATCGGCCTAAAAGTTGGTGTGTTTGGGGTGTTTAGGTTTAGATTTGACTGGTTTGTGTGTTGTAGAGAGTTTGCAGGCACTCCTGACACCCCCATGGACATCCCTCTACCCTGTGGCACTCCCATACACACCCCTCTCCCCTGTGGCACTCCCATAGACACCCCTCTCCCCTGTGATACATTTCCACACAGCCCTCTACTCTGTGGCATTGCTGTTTGCA
>NC_059255.1:3233282-3238282 GCF_017591435.1 Portunus trituberculatus | reverse complement strand
AATTGTTACTTTCATGCCCAGAAACTTAATTAAATAACTTCCTTGGATGAGATAATTAATAGACAATCTTATTTGAGGATTCTAACACATGCTTAACACACTAAATACTTCAAAATAACATTAATTAACACCAAGATAACACAATTACCCACTTACTTAATTTGAAACTCAACAAAAACATTACTTTCATGGACCAGAACACGAGATAATTTAAATAACCACCACACAATCACATAATCTTACTTAATCATTCTAACATATATAACACACTAAATACATAAAAATAACGTAAATTAACACTTAAATAACACAATTAGCCACATACAGCGTCAAAAACTCAAAATAATTCACGAGGGAAGTAAAAGCCATCACAATCTTATTTAAGTATCCTAACACATACATAATACACTAAATACATCAAAATAAGGTAAATTAACACTTAAATAACACAAATAGTCACTTACATCGTCAAAAACTCCCAAATCATCGTCACCGGAGAACATGTTGCCTGTCAGCCTCCCTCGATCAGCTGACCATGTAAACAAACTTGCCTTCTTTTCCCGCCAAAAATAAAATGTCCCGTTAAAATGGCGGAATTTACTCTCTATGGGTGTTTTTATTGTTATTTTGTTATGTTTGGTTTGTTATTTTGTGTGTTTGTTTTTTTTTTTGTTTCATTGTGTTTGTTTTATTTTTTCCCTTTTTTTCGTTTTTTGTCTAATCTATCTTTACGGGTTTTCATTGTTATGTTGTGGTGTTTATTTGTTATTTTACGTGTATTTGTGTTGTTGTTTTTCTTTTTATTGTGTCTTGTGTTTGTTTGCCTGTGTGTTTGTTTTGTTTATATTAGAAGCTGTGTTGCAGTGTTGTTCTTGTGTGTTTGTATTCTTTCCTCTCGTGTTTGTGTTGTTTTTACGGTGTTTCTTGTGTTTTCTTTGTGTTTGGTTAATAGTGTTGTTAGTTGTGTTTGTTGAGTGTTAGTTGTGTTTTGTTTATGCTACAAGTTGTGTTGCAGTGTTGGTGTTCTTGTGACTGTTTGTATTCTTTCCTCTCGTGTTTTTGTTATTTTTACAGTGTTTGTTATTTTGTTTGTGTTTGGTAAGCAGTGTTGTTAGTTGTGATGTTTGAGTGTGTTTGTGTAATTAATTCATTGAAATTATAAGTTTGAGGGGAAAATATAATTCTTCGCATTCTCTTATTATATTTATTATTTTATTTATTTATTTATTTATCCTGTAACTCCTTCAGTACTAGGACGCATTTTTACCTTGAGTTTTGTGCACCATTAGACCATTTTATTGACATCAGGAAGGTTAATGACCACAGTCTTCACTATTTTAAGGGGAATAATATTACATGTGTTAATTTTGTTGCTTTTATTGATATTCTATACGTAAAGTGTTGTGTATTAATAGTTTACTACAAATCTCCTTATTTCTTTAATGCCAGACTGTTGTTATTAGAGATATTTCCTTAATTTATGACTTTTTATCCATTTTATCCAAATATTAACCTCTTCAGTACTGGGACACATTTTTACCTTGAGATCTGTGTACCATTAGACCATTTTATTGACATCAGGAAGGGTCTATGGAGGGTAGAAGTTTAATGGTCAGTCTTCACTATTTTAACCCCTTCAGTACTGGGATGCATTTTTACCTTGAAATCTGTGTACCATTAGACCATTTTATTGACATCAGGAAGGGTCTATGGAGGGTAGAAGTTTAATGGTCAGTCTTCACTATTTTAACCCCTTCAGTACTGGGATGCATTTTTACCTTGAAATCTGTGTACCATTAGACCATTTTATTGACATCAGAAAGGGTCTATGGAGGGCAGAAGATTAATGATCACAGTTTTCACTATTTTAATCACCCCCTTTAAGTTTCTGAAGTTGTATAAAATTACCAAATAGTAACAAGAATGAATAAAAGGTGTGATTAGACCATTTTATTGACATTAGCAAGGGTCTATGGAGGGCAGAAGATTAATGGCCACAGTCTTCACTATTTTAATCCTCACATGAGTTTCTGAAGCTGTATAAAATCATCAAATAATAAAATACTCGTAATCTCAAACACTTTTTGTTTCACCTACACTATTTCAAAGGCTTTATTAAATTGACACTAGTTTTTTAAGGTGTTTTTACAGTTCTAGAGGCAGAGTGACAAGATTTCCACATTATTAACTGGAGAAACACTCTTGAAAACCCCGCTAGTCATCTGTGGCCTTTAAAAATAGTCTTAGTGATAGAACAAAGCATTTTTAAGTGTGTTTTTTACAGTTTTAGAGGCAGAATAACAAGATTTCCACATTATTAACTGGAGAAACACTCTTGAAAACCCCGCCAGTCATCTCTGTGGCCTTGGAAAACAGTCAGAGTGAGACAGCAGAGCATTTTTCTGAATACAGGTCAAAGTGTTATCATGGGGGGGAATGTGGGGAGGGGGTTAGATAAGGGGGGTGGCCTGGTGGGAGGTGGGGTGATGAGGTGAGAGATAAGGGAACAGCATCATTTTATCTCATCACAACAGCACACACACACATACACACACACACACACACAGAGGTTGGTTTTGTTTAGAGCAGTATATAAGGTTAGGTTAGGGAGAGAGAGAGAGAGAGAGAGAGAGAGAGAGAGAGAGAGAGAGAGAGAGAGAGAGTAACATAAAGAATCCCTGCTGTTATATTTTTTCTGTTAATCTAATCCTATATCTTTCTCTAAGCCTAAATAATCTTATAGGCCTACTAATATTGCCCTATCTAATTAATTTCCTGTTAATCTAAGCCTATCTTTCTCTATAGGCCTAAATAATCTTATAGGTCTAATAATATTACCCAAACTAATCTCTATGTTAATTTGAGCTTGTTTTTTTAAGCCTATACAATTTTCTAGACCTATGTTACCCAATCTTATATCAGTAATTCTCTATGTTCATTTGAGTCCGTTTTCGTAAGCTTAAATAATCTTGTAGGCCTTATATTATCTAGACTTCTAACAGTATTTCTCTATGTTTATTTTTACCCCTTTTCTAAGCCTACATAATCTTATAGGCTTGATAACATTACCTAATTTAATCTCTATGTTCATTTTGATCTGTTTTTTTAAGCCTGCATAATCTTATAGGCCTTTTGATATTGCGTAATTTAATCTTTGTGTTAATTGGAGACTTTTTTCTAAGCCTACATAATTTTATAGGCTTCATAATATTACTTAATTTAATCTTTATGTTAATTTGCCTAATCTTGTGTTAATTTCAACCTTACATATTTCTTTTTATTTATTTTCTTTTCTTTTCTTTTTTTACAATTTACTGTTTTGTCATACTGTACTTTTTTCTTTCTTTTCTTTTCATTATTTAACTTTTACTCTCATTATTTGATTATATTTTCCTTCTCTCATTTTGTTTACATATATTTTTTTCTTTAACCATCTTGTAACCTCCATAGACCCTTGCTAATGTCAATAAAATGATCTAATGGTACACAAAACTCCAGGTAAAAATGTGTCCCAGTACTGAAGGAGTTAAAATAGTGAAGACAGTGGCCATTAATCTTCTGCCCTCCATAGACCCTTGCTAATGTCAATAAAATGGTCTAATGGTACACAAAAACCCTGGTAAAAATATGTCCCAGTACTGAAGGGGTTAAAATACTGAAGACTGTGGCCATTAATCCTGTGACCTCCATAGACCCTTGCTAATGTCAATAAAATGGTCTAATCATACACAAAACTCAAGGTAAAAATGTGTCCCAGTATTGAAGTGGTTAACCAGTGTCTATGTGGTTTCAGAGTATGGGTGGAGAGGTGGATGACGGCCTATATGTGGGTGTGGATGTAGGCAGCGGCAGTGTCCGAGCAGCCCTGGTGGATGGCACTGGGCGGGTACTGCACACACACACACACGTCATCACCACCGCCAACCCACAGCAAGACTACTATGAACAGGACTCGGAGGAAATATGGCGTGCTGTGTGTGTGTGTGTCAAGGTGTGTGTATTTACCTAATTGTATTTACCTAATTGTAACATACGGGAAAAGAGCTATGCTCGTACTGTCCCGTCTCCATATCTACTAATGTCCAGCTTTTTCTTAAAATCATGAATATTCCTTGCGTTGACCACTTCCACGTCTAAACTATTCCATGCTTCCACCCTTCTATGAGGGAAGCTATATTTTTTCACATCTCTCCTATAAGTGGCCATTTTTAGTTTTTTCCCATGCCCTCTCGACATTCTTTCATTCCACATACACAGATCTTCCCTATCCATTTTTCCATGCCAATCATCACTCTGTATATTGCTATCAGGTCTCCCTTTCTCTTCTGTTTTCCAGGGTCGGAAGTTGCATTCTGTTCAGTCTGTCTTCATAAGTCAAATCTCTTAAGTCAGGCACCATTTTTGTTGCAGCCCTCTGTACTTTCTCTAGTTTCCTTATGTGTTTCTTTAAGTTCGAGCCCACTGTATTGTTGCATATTCAAGCCTTGGTCTTATCATTGCAGTAATTATTTTCTTCATCATTTCTTCATCTAAATATACGAACGCCACTCTTATGTTCCTCAATAAGTTCAATACTTCTCCAATTATTTTGTTTATATGTCTCTCTGGCGATAGGTCATTGGTAATTGTCACCCCAAGGTCTTTTTCTTCATGACTGGTTTTATGTCTTCATTTCCTATCTTGTACATACTCCTGATTCTTCTTTCACTCTTGCCAAACTCTAATTTCTTGCATTTTGTCGTGTTGAACTCCATTTGCCATGTACAGCTCCATTTCCATATTCTGTCCAAGTCTTCCTGGAGTAGTTCGCAATCTTTGTCACATCTCACTTTTCTTAACAATTTTGCATCGTCTGCAAATAGGCTCACATAACTGGACACCCAATCCACCATGTCATTTATGTAGACTGCGAACATTACTGGTGCCAACACTGATCCCTGTGGAACTCCACTCTCCACCAAGCCCCATTCTGATGGTCTGTCCTTAATTATTGTTCTCAT
>NC_059255.1:3215782-3230782 GCF_017591435.1 Portunus trituberculatus | reverse complement strand
CCTAACCTAACCTCGCCTCACTTCCCAGGGTGCTGAAGTTTGTGGGTGGCAAGGTGTCGCCTGAGATGCAGACCCCAAAGCTACTCTGGCTCAAGAGACACATGACCTCCTCCTGGGTCACGGCAGGTCACTTCTTTGACCTCCCAGATTACCTCACCTTCAAAGCTACTGGCAGTATCTCAAGGTATATGTGTGTGTGTGTGTATGTGTATGTATTTACTTAGTTGTATGTTACAGGGTTTGAGTGGGGTTCATAGTGACCTGTCTCCATATCTACATTTGTCTAATTTCTTATATTTGTGCACATTTTCTGGTGTTACAATGTCTTCACTTAATTCATTCCAGCTGTCTACTGTCCTGTGTGCAAAACTGAACTTCTTGATATTCCTGTGACACTGAATTTTCATGATTTTCTTGGAATGTCCTCTTGTTTGTCTGTCTCCCTGCTCCGTCAGTGTTACCAGGTCTTATCTGTCTATTTTCTCCATATGGTTTACTAACTTATATATCGTTATCAAGTCTCCTCTTTCCCGTCCATCCTTCAAAGTTGGTAGCTCCATGTGTGTGTGTGTGTGTGTGTGTGTGTGTGTGTGTGTGTGTGTGTGTGTGTGTGTTACAGGGTTGGAGTGGGGCTCGTAGTAACCTGTCTCCATATCTACATTTATCCAACTTTTCCTTCAATTTATGCACACTTTCTGCTGCTACAGTCTCTTCACTCAGGCCGTTCCAGATGTCAACCGTCCTGTGTGGAAAACTGAGCTTCTGAATGTTCCTCAAACACTGACTTTTCATGATCTTGTTCGTCTATCTCCATCCTCCGTCAGTGTTACCTGGTCTATCTTTTCCATATGGTTTACTTACTTATACACTGTTATTAGACTTCTCTCATCTACCCTTCAAAGTTGGCAGTTCCATCTCCTTCAGTCTTTCTCCATAGGGACGCTTCTTTATTTCTGGCACCATCTTTGTAGCTGCCCTTTGGATTCTTTCAGTCTTGATGTCCTTTTGCACCACAACAAACCACACCACTGCTGCATATTCCAGTCTGGGTCTTATCGCAGTGGTTATGATCTTTTTCATCACATTCTTATCCTTGTAATTGAGCACCACCCTGATGTTAGTTAGTGTCCGTGTGTTGAAGCAAATATTCCATTGTTGTGTGTTTCTGGAGTGAGGGTATAATCACTCCCAAGTCTTTATCTTTACTCCTATTTATAACCTCTTCTCCCATTTTGTATTCCCACGTAGGTCTCTTATTTATTTTGACCCATTTCCATCACATGACATTTCCTGGCACTGAATTCTAATTTCCACTTTTGGCTCCATTCCTAGATCTTGTCAATATCTTGCTGCTATTCCACACAGTCCTCATTGCTCTCTGTTACTCTCAAGGTTTGCATCGTCTGGAAACAAATTTATGTAGCCACTCAAACCCTCTCGTGTATCTTTCTCTCTTTCTCTCTCTCCAGGTCGCTGTGCTCCCTGACCTGCAAGTGGACCTATTTGAGTGGTGGGGTCGGGTCAGCAGGGGAGGGGGACAAGGGTGGCTGGGACGAGGCCTTCTTCCGTCACATTGGCCTGGAGGAGCTGGCCGAGGAGGGCTGGGCCAGGATTGGTGAGTGAGATGGTGCCTGTGTGTGAGTGGTGAGTGTGTTTGGTGAGTGTGTGAGTGGTGTGTGTGGGTGAGTGGTGAGTGTGTGTGGTGAGTGTGTTTGGGGGGGGGTTAGAGTGTGTTAATTTTTTTTCTTGTTTCTTTTCTAGCGAATTCACGTTTTTCTTTTTTTTATGATTTTTTTCTTTATTTTCTTTCTTTCTTTTTTTTTTTAGTTTATTCATGTTTATTTATGTTACACAGGGCAGGAGGTGAGGGCGCCAGGGGAGCGGTGCGGGGGGCTGACGGACACAGCCGCACACATGATGGGGTTACGCGCACACACCCCGGTGGCCGCCTCGTTCATAGACGCACACGCCGGCTGTCTGGCATTAGTGGCGGCTGGAGTGACGGACAGGCAGACACTCACCGGCAGGCTGGGTGTGTTGCTGTTGTTGTTGTTGTTGTTGTTGTTGTTGTTGTTGAAGTCTTCTTGTTTTTAATCTTCTTTATTTTATCTTGTTATTCTTGTTCTTCTTTTCTTCTTCTTTTGAAAATGCTTCTTCTTCTTCTTTTTCTTCTTCTTCTTCTTAATCTTTTTCTTTGCCTTCATCTTCTTCTTCTTTTTCTTCTTCTTCTTCTTAACCTTTTCTTTGCCTTCATCTTCTTCTTTTCTTCTTCTTCTTCTTAATCTTTTCTTCTTCTTCTTAATCTTTTTTTTCTTCTTCTTCTTCTTCATCATTTTGTTATTTTCTTGTTTTCTTCTATTTATCATTATTATTTTCATTTGTTAATATTTTTCAACATTTTTTCTCTTTCTCTTCATATTTTTGTTATTTTATTTTTGTTTTCATGTTTTTGTTCTTGTTTTTCTTGTTTTTCTTTAATATTTTTCTATTTTTTTTTCTTTTTCTCATTTAAAAATTTTTCTTTATTTTTCTTGTAATTTTTCTTTATTATTTTCTATTTTCTTCTTTATTTTTCTCTTTTTACTTCTTTATCATGTTATTTTTGTTGTTTCCTTGTTTTTTCCTCTTCTTTATTTATTCATGGTCTCTTTTCTTCTTTTTTTACTTTTTTCTCTTCTTCTTCTTCTCCTTCTTTTCTTCTTCTTCTTATTATTATTGATGATATTGCTATTAATCATGTATTATTATTTTTATTCTCCTCCTCCTCCTCCTCTTCCTCTTCTTTTTCTTCTTCCCCCTCTTCTTTATTCTCCATATTCTTTCATTTTATCCACATTTATCCCTCTTTTTCTTATATTTCTCCTTGTCTTCTTCTTCCTCCTTCTCCTCTTCCTCCTCCCCCTCTTCTTTCTCTTCTCCTTTGTTCTTCTTATTCTTTCATTATATCCACATTTCTCCTTTTTCTTATCCTCCTCTTTCTCTTCCTCTTCCTCTTCCTCCCCTCTCCTCTCCTCTCTTCTCTTCTCCTCTCCTCCTCCTCTTTTTTATTCTCCTTATTCTTTAATTTTATCCACATTTCTCCCTCATTTCCTCCTCCCTCTCCTCCTCTTCCTCTTCTTTATTCTTCATATTATCTCATTTTATCCACATTTCTCCTTTCTCCTCCTCCTCCTCCTCCTCCTCTTCCTCTTCCTCTTCCTCCTCCTCCTCCTCCTCCTCCTCCTCCTCCTCCTCCTTCTTCTTCTTCTTCTTCTTCTTCTTCTTCTTCTTCTTCTTCTTCTTCTTCTTCTTCTTCTTCTTCTTCTTCTTCTTCTTCTTCCTCCTCCTCCTCCTCCTCCTCCTCCTCCTCCTCCTCCTCCTCCTCCTCCTCCTCCTCCTCCTCCTCCTCCTCCTCCTCCTCCTCCTCTTCCTCCTCCTCCTCCTCCTCCTCCTCCTCCTCCTTAACCTAACCTACCCCAGCCTTAATTTGTGGCACCTCCACCTGCCACATGTCACTGAGCCCTGGCCCTATAGAGGTGCCGGGGGTGTGGGGTCCTTATGGGGGGGCAGTACTCCCCTCCACCTATCTAGCAGAGGGGGGGATCTCCGCTTCAGGGGCCCTTGTGGATCATATTATTAGGAGTGGTGGTGGTGGTGGTGGTGGTGAGTGAGAGAGAGAGAGAGAGAGAGAGAGAGAGAGAGAGAGAGAGAGAGAGAGAGAGAGAGAGAGAGTGAGTTTTTCCCTATTTTTCTATTTCGTATCTTTATTTTCTTCTCTTCTTCTTCCTTTATTATTTTCTTTTGTTTATTTCCTCCTCTTCCTCCTTCTCCTCCTCCTCCTTTATTCTCATTATCAATTTCTTTCCTCTTCCTCTCTTCTTCATTCCTATCTCCCTCTTCTTCCTCCTCCCCATCATAATTCTCCTTTTTTTTCCTTTCTTCCTCTTTCTCTTCCTCTTTTTCCTCTTTCATTTTGTCTTGCTCCTCATTTCTTCCTATTTTATTTCCCCTTTTCTTTCCTTCCTTTACTCTTTCTCTTCTTTCTTCCTTCTTTTCTCCTTCTCTCACCTCATCATTATTTCCTTCATTTTCTCTCATTCATTCCCTCCCTTCCTTCTCCTTTCTCTCACTTTCTTCTTCTCTCACTCCTATTCATTAATTTTCTCTCTCTTTCCCTCTCCTCCTCCTCCTCCTCCTATTTCTTCCTTTTTCTTCCCTCATTCATTTAATCTTTCCTCCTCCTCCTCCTCCTCCTCTGTCCTTCCTCCTACAATTCTTCTTCCTATTTCTTTTCCCTCCATACTTATTTATCTACTTCCTCCTCCTCCTCCATCTCCTCCCCCCTCCACAGCATCTACGGAAGACTGGAGGAGTGTCTGGAGGAGGAGGCGAAGAAGGAAGGGGTCTCCTCCTCCTCCCTCCTCACCCAACACCTCCATGTGTACCCTGACTTCCATGGCAACAGGAGTCCTCTAGCCGACGCACACATGACTGGGATGGTATGTGCGTGTTTGTGTGCGTATTTGTCTGTGTATTTACCTAATTGTATTTACCTAATTGTAACATACGGGAAAAGAGCTATGCTCGTGTTGTCCCGTCTCCATATCTATTAATGTCCAGCTTTTTCTTAAAATCATGAATATTCCTTGCGTTGACCACTTCCACGTCTAAACTATTCCATGCTTCCACCCTTCTATGAGGGAAGCTATATTTTTTCACATCTCTCCTATAAGTGGCCATTTTAGTTTTTTCCCATGCCCTCTCGACATTCTTCCATTCCACATACACAGATCTTCCCTATCCATTTTTTCCATGCCAATCATCACTCTGTATATTGCTATCAGGTCTCCCTTTCTTCTGTTTTCCAGGGTTGGAAGTTGCATTCTTTTCAGTCTGTCTTCATAAGTCAAATCTCTTAAGTCAGGCACCATTTTCGTTGCAGCCCTCTGTACTTTCTCTAGTTTCCTTATGTGTTTCTTTAAGTTCGAGCCCACTGTATTGTTGCATATTCAAGCCTCGGTCTTATCATTGCAGTAATTATTTTCTTCATCATTTCTTCATCTAGATATACGAACGCCACTCTTATGTTCCTCAATAAGTTCAATACTTCTCCAATTATTTTGTTTATATGTCTCTCTGGCGATAGGTCATTGGTAATTGTCACCCCAAGGTCTTTTTCTTCATGACTGGTTTTATGTCTTCATTTCCTATCTTGTACATACTCCTGATTCTTCTTTCACTCTTGCCAAACTCTATTTTCTTGCATTTTGTCGTGTTGAACTCCATTTGCCATGTACAGCTCCATTTCCATATTCTGTCCAAGTCTTCCTGGAGTAGTTCGCAATCTTTGTCACATCTCACTTTTCGTAACAATTTTGCATCGCCTGCAAATAGGCTCACATAACTGGACACCCCATCCACCATGTCATTTATGTAGACTGCGAACATTACTGGTGCCAACACTGATCCCTGTGGAACTCCACTCTCCACCAATCCCCATTCTGATGGTCTGTCCTTAATTATTGTTCTCATTTCTCTTCCTACCAAAAAGTCTTCCATCCATTTTAGTAAACTGCCATGCACTCCTCCTACCATTTCAAGTTTCCAGATCAGTCTCTGGTGTGGTACCTTATCAAAGGCCTTTTTTAAATCCAGATATATTCCATCAGCCCAACCATCTCTTTCCTGTATTACATCTATCACCCTCGAATAGTAACATATGTAACATATGTAACATGTGTGTGTGTATGTGTGTATGTGTGTATTCAGATTGTTGCATTTACCTAGTTCGTGCCGTCCTGTCTCCATATCTGATTGTTCTTGCTTCGATGACTCTCTTATCTAAAGCATTCCACACCTCTACATATCTTTGTGGAAACCTGAACTAATTGATATCTCTCCTACAGTTGTCCTTTCATTATTTCCTTCCATGTCCTCTTGTGTCACTGTTAGCCCTGATTAGTTAAGTTTTCTCTATCTAATTTTTGCAGTCCATTCATTGCTCTGTGCACTGGTATTAGATCTCTTTCCTTTCCCTGATGTAAGGTTGTAAGGCCCAGTATTCTTGCTTCAATGACTCTCTTATCTAAAGCATTCCACACCTCTACATATCTTTGTGGAAACCTGAACTAATTGGTATCTCTCCTACAGTTGTCCTTTCATTATTTCCTTCCATGTCCTCTTGTGTCACTGTTAGCCCTGATTAGTTAAGTTTTCTCTATCTAATTTTTGCAGTCCATTCATTGCTCTGTGCACTGGTATTAGATCTCTTTCCTTTCCCTGATGTAAGGTTGTAAGGCCCAGTATTCTTGCTTCAATGACTCTCTTATCTAAACCATTCCACACCTCTACATATCTTTGTGGAAACCTGAACTAATTGGTATCTCTCCTACAGTTGTCCTTTCATTATTTCCTTCCATGTCCTCTTGTGTCACTGTTAGCCCTGATTAGTTAAGTTTTCTCTATCTAATTTTTGCAGTCCATTCATTGCTCTGTGCACTGGTATTAGATCTCCTCTTTCCCTTCCCTGTTGTAAGGTTGTAAGACTCATTATTCATAGCCTTTCTTAATATGACCATACACTTAAACTTAGGGAAGCTTTGTTACTGCCCTCTGTATTCTCTCAAGTTTCATCATGTGTTTCTTTTTGTTTGGTGACCATACTGTAGCTGCGTGTGTGTCTGTGTGTGTGTGTGTGTGTGTGTTGTGTTTATCATCATATTTTCAAGCATTCACCACCATTAATAATAAAAATATGAGTGAATTCCTTTACAAATAACTAACAATTTCCCTTCCTTCAGTTTTCCCTCTTACATAAAAAAAACAAACAAATAAATAAGAGAAAGGAAAGAAACATTAACCCCTTCAGTACCAGGACACATTTCCACATTCATTCTGGTGACAATTTGGTGATTTTCTACAGCTTCAGAAACTCATGTGGGGGATTAAAATAGTGAACATTGTTGCCATTAAACTTCTGACCTCCATAGACCCTTCCTCATGTCAATAAAATGGTCTAATGGTACACAAAACTCAAGGTAAAAATGCATCCCAGTACTGAAGGGGTTAAAAAGATTAGAGAAAGAAGAAGACCAACAAGAGTGCGTTTCTCTGCAGATTTGTGGGCTGAGTCTAGACCAGAGTGAGAGAAGGCTAGCCCTCACCTACCTGGCCACACTGCAAGCCCTGGCCGTGAGTGTGTGCATGTGTGTGTGTGTGTTTTAGTAATGACACATAAACATACACACAGCCATGGGACAATTGTGTGTGTGTGTGTGTGTGTGTGTGTGTGTGTGTGTGTGTGTGTGTGTGTGTGCGTGTGTGTGTGCATCTTGATTTTATGTGTGATTATCTTGTTTACACACAATTTCAGAACAGTTGTGTGTGTATGTGTGTGCATGTGCGTGTCATTTCTCAAACATCCATACAATATATTTGAGAGGGAGGTTTAAAAGGCATTTCTTCCTTAAGTTTGGCTAATGCTTCACTCTTCTTGCAGGGAACCAATACTTGTCGTAATTTTTTTTTTTTTTTTATATATATTTTGTTGCCCTCAGCTGGTTTCCCTCCCGCATTAAAGAAAAAAAAAAATAATGGCTCCTTACTTGAAGCAGCCTAACCTAACCTAACCTTTACCTAGTGACATATCAACTCAATGGGTTTAATTCTAATAGGCAAATATCATTAGCTAGAATTGTTGATGTGTATACTAACTTATTAAGCCTTTGAGTACCATAATGAATTTTCTTATTCATTCTGGTGATTATACAGCTTCAGAAACTCATGTGGGGATTAGAATAGTGAAGACTGTGGCCATTAATCTTCTGACCTCCATAGACCCTTCCTAATGTCAATAAAATGGTCTAATTGTACACAAAACTCATGATAAAAATGTGTCCCAGTATTTAACGGGTTAAGCCACACATTTCTCAGCCTCCACTTCATGTCCCCCTTCCACCTCCCACTATCCCTCCCCCCTCCCTATCACCTTCATTTAACCCCCATCCCCCTCCTGATCTTATTCTCATCCATTCAGTGCAGTATATAGATAGTGACACACACACACTTAATAGTAATAATAATGCTGCTGCTATTACTACAACCACTACATCACCACCACCACCACTACTACACTCCCTCACACAACGCCACTCCACATTTTCCTGCTTTTATTACAATTTATGCATGTTAAGTGGAGAACAGGTGGAAATGGGCGAGAAACACTGAGAACTGAAGGAAATATTGATGGGTTGGCACGGGCGGAAGGAGGGCGGGGGCTGGTCTGGGTCTGCTGCCGCTCCGGTGGGCAGTCAGAGCGGGGATGTAACAATTACCTTATTTATTGACATTTAGGGTTTATTTATCCATGTGTGTGGTTAATTCAGGCACTGCTACACTCTCTGGGTCTGGAAACACAGGGCAGTGTAGGTAAACATTGGTGGACTGACCTGGGAGGGAGGCACCAGTGTTGTGCCTCTGTGTTCTAATATTTACGTAAGTAATTCATTTTAAAAATCGCGAGAAGAAAGAAGGAACCCAGACTGAAATGTACCACATTTTTTAATGCGATAAATACAATAACTAACATCCAATAAGAATAAACCGTACCAGGTCCAGGATCAGCAGAGCTACGTCCATCTAGCGGTCCGTGTTTTCTTCCAACGGCGCCACAAAACATCGTAACATCGAGAGAGGAAGTGTAGCCGGACAAGCTCTTATTACGTTTTATGAATAAGAAAAATTTGCACTTTCCAGCGATATAAAGAAAACACAAATTATTCGTCATATGAATTTTTTGTTTCGTATATCAGCACTACAAAAATTCTAAATTTGAAAATACGAATAGTTAGACTAGATACTATTGGATATTAATACTTGGATCATGTTTTTCATATTTTTGAAGTATTATATCAAACATTAAAACAATCCTGGACTTGATGGTTAAAAAAAGTTAAAATTATAAAATGCCGAAAGTCGTATTTAAACGAGAAACAGAAAACCCAGCTAGACACGATCTTATTACGTATTATAACTTGATTTACATTCCTATCAACAAATAAAGTACCAAAACAATGCAAACTCAACTAATAAAAGAAAAAAAATTGCGATATGGAGCCGAAGTAGATTTTTTGCACCATTTTTCAGCGCGTCCATCTTCCCTCACATCACACTCACACTCCTCCTCTCCCCTCCACCTCCATCTCATCCACTTACTCAAACACAGCGAGCCTATAAAACACATAGAAACACCTGCAAAACACCTAAATTTGCCCTAAATAAGAGGAAACTGCTACCTTGGCTGTGGCAGGTTGGCGGGTTGGCTGGAGGGGGTCGGGGAGTGGGGAGCCAGCAGGGGGCGGGGCTTAGCGGGCGGGTGGCGGGTGTTCATCGGGGGCAGGGCAGGTCGGGGAAAAGTATCGGGGAAGGGGGGAGTGAGTTGGGGAAGAGAGGGAGTGGACCCATGTTGAGGGGGGGGGGATGAGGTAGGCCATGGAGGAAGAGTTGCCAGATACCACCTTTTATTACAATTATTAGTAGGAAAACTGCATCAAGTAAGGAACCTGTGCACATTTTTAGCTTCATGTCTACTTTTTAATAACTTTTACGTACACACAGCATTAAAACAGCCTTGTGTGTACGTGCATTCATTCATGTGTGAACTAACTTGAATTCATGTGTACTTTTAATATCTTTCACGTACACACACCATCAAAACAGTCTTGTGTGTACGTGTTTATTTACGTACATAGAAAGTAAACCCAAGCATTCCTGTGTGTACTAACTGCATGTCTCTCTTTCTCGTGTGTGTGTGTGTGTGTGTGTGTGTGTGTGTGGGGCAGTACGGGACGAGGCAGATAATGGAGCACATGACTCAGGCTGGCCATGAGCTCACCACAGTGTTGATGTGTGGCGGGCTGTGTGCATCTGACCTCTACATACAGACACACGCCGATGCCCTAGGTAAGTGTGTGTGTGTGTGTGTGTGTGTGTGTGTGTGTGTGTGTGTGTGATAAATATTTGTACTTTTAACTTTTTTTTTTTTTTTATTCTTGTATTAAAATCTTTCTTCTTTTATTTAGTTTATTTCATGTGAATTTTTGGCTTTTTATTTCAAATTTTGATTTTTTTTTTTTTTTTTTTGTTCTGTTTATTTGGAATGCTTATTTACTCTCTCTCTCTCTCTCTCTCTCTCTCTCTCTGCAGGGATAGAAGTGTTGACGCCGCAGCAGCAGCCGTCAGTGGTCCTGGGGGCGGCCATATTGGGTGCCGCCGCGTCAGGCCGCCACCCCAGCCTGGAGGCAGCGGCGCGGGCCATGGGCGGGCCTGTCAGGAGGTGGCCGCCCAACCCACAGGTGAAGGGGTGAGTGTTGGGAGGAGGAGGAGGTGAGGAGGAGGAGGAGGAGGAGGAGGAGGAGGAGAAGGAAGATTAAGAATATGAAGAGGAGAGGGAAGAATTAGGAGGAGGAGGAGCAGGAGAGAAAAAATTGGAGTATGAGGAGGAGAAGGAAGGTTAGGACGAGGAGGAGGAGGAGGAGGAGAGGAAGATTGGGGGTATGAGGAGGAGAAGGAAGAATTAGGAAGAGGAGAGGAAGATAAAGGGTATGAGGAGGAGGAAGAGAAGAGCGGAGAATAAGGAGGAAAGTGGGGAGAAGAGACGAAGAATTAGGAGAAGGAGGAGGAAGAGGAGGAGATGAAAGGAAGATTAGAATGAAGAGAAGGAGGAGGAGGAGGAGGAAAACATATTATTATTATTATTATTATTATTGTTTGATTATTATTTACCTATAGTCTCTCTCTCTCTCTCTCTCTCTCTCTCTCTCTCTCTCTCTCTCTCTCTCTCTCAGTTTCCACGACAAGAAGTACCAAGTGTTTCTGGAAATGCAGCAACACCAGAAGAAATACAGAGAAATGATGAACGAACCACTAAATTGACCAAGAAATACAGTAAATAAAAAAATAATAAATAAATGGAAAAGAAAAGAGAATAGAGAAAATGTAGAAAATAAAATATATGGAACGATACAGGGAAATGGACGACACGCTAAATTGAGCAGAAATTCGCTATATACAGGAAGAGATGGAGTAAGAGAAAAGGAAATATTAGAATAGAAAAAAAGTTATGAAAAAATGACAAATACATCGAGAATACAAGGAAAGATACAAAGGAAAGGTATTACAGGTAAGTGATGGGCATTCCGCTAAGGTGAGCAAAAAATAATTAAATAAATAAATTAATTAAATAAATACATAAATACGGTGACATATCATTTATCTTTAACTTGAATTGTTGTATTGTTTGTTATTGCTGCTGCATAATCTTTTTGTTTTAGTACGAGTAATTGTGTATTTAAGCTCGTATTACCTTCAAAACTAATATTGTTACGAGTTATGATATTTTAACCTGTTTGACGTATATATGAAGTAATATTTTATCATTCAAGCCTTTATTATCTTCAGAACTAAGCTTATAAATTGAAAATATTAACTTGTTTCAATTAATGAGTAAAAGTCTATAATCCTTTATCGTTAGTGCAAATATTCCTCTAACCCCTTCAGTACCAGGACGTGTTTCCATATTCATTCTGGTGACTATTTGGTGATTCTATACAGCTTCAGAAACTTATGTGAGGGATTAAAATAGTGAAGACTGTGGACCATGAATCTACTGACCTCCATAGTCCTTCCTAATGTCAATAAAATGGTCTAATCACACCTCATTAATTCTGGTTACTGTTTGATGACTTTATACAGCTTCAGAAACTTATGTGAGGGATTAAAATAGTGAAGACTGTGGACCATTAATCTACTGACCTCCATAGACCCTTCCTAATGTCAGTAACATGGTCTAATGGTACATAAAATCTCAAGGTAAAAATGTGTCCCAATACTGAATGGGTTAAAATAGTGAAGACTGTGGCCATTAATCATCTGACCTCCATAGACCCTTCCTAATGTCAGTAACATGGTCTAATGGTACATAAAATCTCAAGGTAAAAATGTGTCCCAATACTGAATGGGTTGAAATAGTGAAGACTGTGGCCATTAATCATCTGACCTCCATAGACCCTTCCTAATGTCAATAAAATCGTTCAATCACACCCAAAACTCATGGTAAAGAATGCGTCCCATTACTGAAAGGGTTAAGCTTGTATAGTCTTGAAAACTAAGCTTGTTATAGGTTGAGATATATTAACCTGTTTAAATTGAAATAAATGTCTTATATTGTTGGCACGTAATCTTATCATTATTACCCTGAATATTTCTCTAAGCTCGTTTGATTTTATTTATTTATATATATATATATATATATATATTTTCTTTATACCATGTGGGATTTTCACGGGAATTTCTGGGGTAAAGGGGATAGTTTTTGTGGTACCTCCTATCACAAAGCCCACCCGCTACGAAACTGTTGTCCAGAGTGAGGAAGCCCAACCTACACTCGGACCGTGGACAGGATTCGAACCCGTGCGCTTGGAGACCCCTCGGACCCCAAAGCACGCATGGTTAAGGCGGGTTCACACGTCAATATGCTACTAAAATTGCAAGTCGCTGGAAGTATCGACTGAGGCCTTCTAGTCGAAACACATTCACACATAGCGACTGGGAAGTATCGGCTGCAATGGTTGGTGAGAATTGAGTGTAAACAAACAGTAAACCAACAAGATGCCTTCCTCTGGCGACGATGACGATTGCGATCAAATTAAATCCTGCCAAGTGTTCAGTCCTCCCTGCACAGAGATACCACTCACCGGGGACTGCCACCCATCTCATCAAACGCCGATTTCCCTAGTTTTTTTTTTTCGCTGTAGAATTCGCTGTCAGGGTCCCAGATGTGCTCTTTTTCCCTCCATCTCTGTAACTACATCAACACCGCACTTTCAAACCTCCCTCAGTGACGTCACAACTTAAACAAAGGCGCAAATCGGCTGAACAATACCAATATGTCCAGTCGCTAGGCATCGATATTCAGTCGAAACACTACCAACTTGTAATTTCAGTCGCATATTGACACGTGTGAACCTGCCTTTAATATAGAGTTTTGAATGGTGAGGCTAATGTCTGGATGAGGATGACAGATGGAAGATTTATTGATTGATTGACTGATATATATATTCTTGCAATGAAAAGGAAATATAGTGAAGGAAGAAGAATCACCTTGCCACGCACCCTTTGGACACACACTTAAGGCTAATGCATAAAAAAGAAAAAAAAAAATAAATAAGATAAATAAAAAAAAATAAATAGAAGAAAGAGAATGAAGATAATGATGCAACAGTTATAAATAATAGTAGGCTAATGGTAAGAGCAAATAATAAATGGATATACAAAATGAAATGATAATGGGGTAAAAATATAATCATACTGAGCTGCCTAACTAGAAAAAATAAAGAAAGAGAATGAAGATAATGATTTAACAGTTATAATGGTAGGATAAAGGTGATAGGAAAATGTAAATGTGTATACGAAATGAAATATAGAGAAAAATGATAATGGGGTAAAAATATAATCATACTGAGCTGCCAAACTAGAAAGAAGAGAGAGAAAGATAATGATGCGATAGTTATAACAGTAGGCTGGTAGTGAAAGATTGATATATGAAATGAAAAAAAAAAAAGGGAATGACAATAATGAGATAGAAATAATTACGTTTTATATAATGTACGAAATAAGTAGAAATGAAGATAATGATGCAAAAAAGTTGAAATGATAGGCTAATAGTGAAATATATATGAAATGAAATACAAAAATAGAAATGCCAATAATGAACTAGAGATAATAACGTTTTATATAATGTACGAAATACGTAGATATGAAGATAATGATGCAAAAGTTGATATGATAGGCTAATAGTGAAAGATAAATAAATCAAGACAAAAAGGAATCGAAAGTAATGAATTAGAAATAAATACCATGATTTAAAGTGAGCAAAAGAAATTTATGAAGTTTTTCAGTATATTTGAATGCTAAAAGAAGCCTATTAACGTTCCTTTAACAGCAAAGTGACAAATAAATCAAAATGAAATAAAGTAAACATGCTAAATTTAATGAACAGTAATAATATCTTTCAATAATAGTTTATAATAGATTCTTTCAGTACATTTGAATGCTACAGAAACCTTTTAACATTACTTTAATATCAGATAGAATAACAAACAATACCTATAGAAAAAGATAGAATAAAATAAACAAGCTAAATATAACAAAAAGTAATCAAACTTTTTTTATAATAGTATAAATGATAATATATATTTTGTAAGCATCATCCTTCATCTGTCAGGCAGCGGCAGCCATGAGGCCATCAGAGCAACAAATAAGAAGTAAAAGTGCTCAAATTTTCTTAGTTATTGGCGTGTGGGAGGGAAGTGAGACAGCGAGAGTGAGCGCAAGTGGCTGTTGGAATGTGGAGGAGTGTGTGGAGGAGAAAATGGAGGAGAGACACAGCCGATGACGGGAGATACAGAGGGATAATTTTGTGGTGATGACTCCCTGCCCGCCTGTCATCCACCCCCATGATGGCCCAAGGACGCAAGGTAGGTTACGCATGCTTTGTTGTTGTTGTTGTTGTTGTTGTTGCCGCCAACGCTACACTTTCTACTATATTGCTCTCCATCCCCTCCAAATGTGGTGGTGACTTGTGTGTGTGAGGAAATGTGCGGGATACTTATTGCTGTGCATGAAATGTGGCCAGCTGTGTGTAGGATGTGTGTCAGGACTGCAATGATTGTATGTGTGCAGGAGTGACATTGTTCCATAACACTGTGGAGCTCCCTGTCTGCCGCTGTGCCGCTGTGTCCTCTGTGTCCACCTTGCTGTCACCTGCCACCATCACACCCTGCAGTGCCGGGACGCGTTCCCACATTCATTCTGCTGTCAATGTTACCAACAGCACATCATTAACTATTTTTAAAATTCACCTCCCCTTCCCCATCAGCAAGGCAGGGGGCACGTGGGGTATCGGGGGTTTAGGGGAGGAGACATTTAACAAAATTTGCCCCCCAAAAAAGTGTACGGAGCCTC
>NC_059255.1:3178282-3183282 GCF_017591435.1 Portunus trituberculatus | reverse complement strand
GGAAGGGTGTATGGAGGTCAGGAGATTAATGGCCACAGTCGTCACTATTTTGATCCCCCACATGAGTTCCTGAAGGTGTATAAAATCACCAAATAGTAACCAGAATGAATATGAGGTGTGATTAGGACATTAGGAAGGGTGTATGGAGGTCAGGCGATTAATGACCACTGTCCTCACTATTTTAATCCCTATAAGTTCCTGAAGCTGGAAAAAAACACGCGTCATGGTACTGAAGGTGTTAGAAATGTCAGTCTTGAGAGGAGGAAGTCTACATCTCTTATCCACACACTGTAACGAAGCATATTCCGGGAAAGAAACCAGTAGCGAGTGGGGAGGTGTCTAAAAAAATAAAAAATAATAAAATAAATATATAAATCTGAATATTTGTCTCTTTCCCTCACAGCTACGTGGGTAACCTTGACGCGGGGGCGAGTGAGGAGCTACTGATGGCGGTATTCAGTCACATTGGGCCAGTGCGGAGCTGCAAACTTATTCATGAGGTAAGTACTGACGACAAACCTTCAGGAATGCTGGGTAATGCCTGGAAACTGCCTGGAAATGCCTCGAAAATGCCTGGGAAAATTCTGCTACCTTATTTTTTGTGATTTTTTGAGATTTTGTGTTTTGTATTATTGCTTGTGTGTGTGTGTGTGTGTGTGTTTGTGTGTGTGTGTGTGTTTGTGTTTTCTTTCTTGTTTTATTCTTTTTGTCTGTTCTTTGTTTTTTTTTAACGTTTTTTTTTGTCTTTAGTTGTGTTTGAGTGTTCTTGTTTTTTCTTCATCTTCTTTACTTTTCTCTTTTTTCTTTTATCTGTTTTATTATTTTTCATTATTCTTCATTTCCTTCCCTTTATTTTTCTACTTGATCTTTTTCTCCTTCCTTTATTTCTATTTTGTTTTATATTTTCATTTATTCCTGTGTTTGCTTTTATTTTGATTCATCTCTTGCTTTACTGTTTGTCGTGTGTGTGTGTGTGTGTGTGTGTGTGTGTGTAGTTTCCTTGTTAGATGGCGCTATTGTGACGTGTTGAGAGAAGGAAGTGCATTGTGGGTGCTGGAGGGAGACAAATCTGATCTTTATTCTAACATAACTTAACCTAACCTAACCTAACCTAACCTAACCTAATCTAATCTAACTTAATCTAACCTAACCTAACCTAACCTAACCTAACCCAACCCAACCCAACCCAACCTAACCTAACCTAACCTAACCTAATCTAACTTAACCCAACCCAACCTAACCTAACCTAACCTAACCTAACCTAACCTAACTTGACCTAACCTAACCTAACCTAATTCAAATGGCTCTAATTAAAGATACACAATAATTTCAGTTCGTTAGTAAAGACAGAAAATAAAGTGTGTTGTTAGTGTTTGAGTGGCAGATTAACAACATTTCTGCATTATTGGGAGGAGAAACACTCTTGAGGTCACACGAGACAAATAGAATGAAAATAATAGAAATAATTAATGAAAGGAGAAAGAAAGGAAAAATAAAACTAGCTCTAATTATAACTACACAGTGTTTTAAGTGTGTTGGTGTTTGTTTTGAGTTATTACTGTTATTCTCAATTCTTGTTCGTGTGTTTCTCTCTCTCTCTCTCTCTCTCTCTCTCTCTCTCTCTCTCTCTCTCTCTCTCTCTCTCTCTCTCTCTCTCTCTCTCTCTCTCTCTCTCTCTCTCTCTCTCTCTCACAAATGCACTTTTTCCAACGATTACACCATCCTCCTCCTCCTCCTCTTCTTCTTCTTCCTCTTCCTCCTTCCTCTTCCTCCTCTTCCTCCTCCTCCTCCTCCTCCTCCTCCTCCTCCTCCTCCTCCTCCTCCTCCTCCTCCTCCTCCTCCTCCTCTTTCTCTCACTTGCAAACCTTTCTTTATCCTTACATGCAATCTCCTCTCTCTCTCTCTCTCTCTCTCTCTCTCTCTCTCTCTCTCTCTCTCTCTCTCTCTCTCTCTCTCCCTCTCCCTCTCTCTCTCGTACCAGCCCTTGAGATCACACAAGACAAATGGAATGAAAATAAAGGAAATAAATGGAAGAAAGAGGAATGGAAAAATGGCTCTAATTATACGTAGAGTTAATTTGAAGTGTTGGTGATGTTTGAGTGGCAGATCAACAAGTGAGAAGGGTTTAGTGCCACCGTGATCTGCAGGCTTATCGTCTTACCTATTTTGTTTTCATTTTCTTCTTTTTAAGTTTTTTATTTTTAGTTTTTTAATTTTTTTTTCTCGATTTGCTTTTCTTTTCTTTTCTCTTCATAATTTTTCCTTTTCATGGTTGTTTTTATTTGTACCATGTGGGATTTTGACGAATTTCTGGGTTTAAGGGGGTATTTTTTGTGGTACCTCCTATCTCAAAGCCCACCCGCTAGGAAACCATTGCCGCGAGGGAGGAAGCCCAACCTACACTCGGACCGTGGACAGGATTCGAACCCGTGCGCTTGGAGACCGCTCGGACCCCAAAGCGCGCGTCCTTCCACTGTACCACTCCTTACTAATACTCCTTACTAACGCTCCTAACCTAACCTAACCTAACCTAACCTAATGAAACCTAACCCAACCCAACCTAACCTAACCTAACCTAACCTAATTCAACCCAACCCAACCTAACCCAACCCAACCCAACCCAACCTAACCTAACCCAACCCAACCTAACCTAACCTAACCTAACCCAAGCACGCATCCTTCCACTATACCACGGCGGCACAAGTTTCTCTGCTATTAGGACGAGGAACAGTCATACAAACACACACACGCGTTTATAATGAGAGTAATGTAATAAATGAAAGGAGAAAGTAAAAAAAAATAGATAAATAAAAGATAGGAAGTGTAAATAAAATAAATGATTGAATAAATTTATCTAAGTCGCCCCTCCAACTTTTACCAAGGGACAACAGAAAACGGGATCTTAGTGTATTGTAGGCATACGAGCACACACGAAGGAAATAGAATGAAAATGATAAATGATAAATAAAAGAAAAAGTTGGAGTAAAAATAAGAAAAACAACAGTAAATGAAATGAATAAATAAATGAAGAAATATTACAAGAAATTTATTTAAGTGACCCCTAAAAAAATAATAGAAGATAACAATAAATCAAATAAAAAATAGATCAATAAATAAACAAATACTTCAAAAAATTTATCGAAGCGACCCCTCCAACATCCAGCAAGGCAACAGAAAACGGGAACTGGGTGTGTTGCAATCCTTCTCTCAACTCCTCCCGTTTTCTTCCATTTTTCATCCATTTTCTGTGTGTGTGTGTTTGTTTTGCATGTTTAATTCCTTACTTTGCTTGCATTTTGGTGTTTTTTCTTCCTATTTATCCTGTGAAATGTTGTAATTGTTGTTATTATTGTTATTATTATTACTATTATTACTACTATTATTATTACTATTATTTGTATTGTTCGTGTGTTTGTGTGTTTGTAGCTGTGTTTGTAATGATAGTAACAAGCTGAGCAGTTCTAAAGGGCACACACACACACACACACACACACACACACACACACACACACACACACACACACACACACACACACACACACACACACACACACACAGAAAATGAGAAAAGGAGAAAAAAGTTATATTAAAATTCTTGCATTATTAATTAGAGGGAAAAAGAACTGCTTGTTTGTTTATTCCTCCTCCTCCTCCTCCTCCTCCTCCTCCTCCTCCTCCTCCTCCTCCTCCTCCTCCTCCTCCTCTTCTTCTCTTGTCTTTTTTCTTTCTCTTTCCTGCTTTGTATTATTTTCTTTTTCTATTTCCTTTACTATCTTTTTCTTTTTCTTGTCCTCTTCTCTTTCTCTTCCTCTTTCTCTTTCTCCTTTCCTTTCCTTTCTTCTTTATCTTTCTTTTCCTCTCTCTTATTCTTTCACTGTTCTCCATTTATTCTTCCCACTTTATCTATCTTCTCTCCTCTCCTCTCCTCTCCTCTTCTCTTCTCTTCTCTCCTCTCTCTCTCTCTCTCTCCTCTCCTCTCCTCTCCTCTCCTCTCCTCTCCTCTCCTCTCCTCTCCTCTCTCTCTCTCTCTCTCTCTCTCTCTCTCTCTCTCTCTCTCTCTCTCTCTCTCTCTCTCTCACATATCTTTTCCTTATTTATTCTCTCCTCTTCCGCTTTTCCTCACCAATACCCTCCTCCTCCTCCTCTCCTCCTCCTCCTCCTCCTCGTTAGTCGCGTTGTATTCGTGGTTTGTTCCTGTCACCGCCACCACGAGCTGTGAGCGGGAGCTGTGAATGCTGGGAAAGGTAAGTGTCCCATCCAAACCTCGTCCCGTTTTCTTTCTGCTCACCCGGCTGTCCGTTTTTCTTGGACTTTTAATGGAGTACTCAAGTATTTTATTATTATTATTCCTCGGTATGTATTTCAGGGTTTGTATAATATTAATGCTGTTTTATTTTGTGTTTTCTTGTGCTAGTTGAGTTTTTTGCACCGTTTTCTTCGCTCTGTGTGTTTGTGAGTTTTTTTTTTTTTTGTTTGTTTTTGGTGTGTGAAGTGATCAGGTAAATGTTTTTTGTAAGTGTGGGTAAAGGTTTTTGATTTTGAATGCAGCATCAGGCCTAGGGCAACAAAAGATTAAAAAAAAAGAGGCCTACTTGAATGCCAGTTCCCTGTTTTTTTTTTTTTTTTTTTGTAAGTGTGGGTAAAGGAAAGAGATCGGATATTAGGATTTGTAAGTGGGTAAAGTAATTTTTTTTTTTTAAATGCAAGAGAAGCAATTCAAGAACGACAAAAGATTAAGAAAAAGAAAAAGATAAAGGCTTACTTGTTTTTGGTGTGTGAGGTGACCGGGTTACTCTTTGTGTAAGTGTGGGTTAAGTATTTTGATTTTGAATGCAGCATCAGGCCTAGGGCAACAAAAATATAAAAAGAGGCCTACTTGAATGCAACAAAACATAAAAAAAAAAAAATAATTGTCTACTTGAAATCCAGTTTCCTGTTTTTTTTTTGTAAGTGTGTGTAAAGTAAACGGATACTTCTTTTCTAAGTGTGGGTATAAGCTA
>NC_059255.1:3168282-3170782 GCF_017591435.1 Portunus trituberculatus | reverse complement strand
TCTCTCTCTCTCTCTCTCTCTCTCTCTCTCTCTCTCTCTCTCTCTCTCTCTCTCTCTCACCTTTAGCGTCAATTAACAGATTATCATTACTATTATTATTATTATCATTATTATCATTATTATTATTATTATTATTATTATTATTATTATTATTATTATTATTATTATTATTATTATTATTATTATTATTATTATTATTATTATTATTATTATTTTGTGTGTGTGATTGAAAAGCATTTACTAGTCCTTATTATAAGAAGAGGAAGAAGAGGAAGAAGAGGAGGAGGAGGAGGAGGAGGAGGAGGAGGAGGAGGAGGAGGAGGAGGAGGAGGAGGGATAGATGTAAATTATCAAAGAAATCGTAGATAAAAATAAACGAAAAAGAAAGGAGGAGGAGGAGGAGGAGGAGGAAGAGAAGGAGGAGGAGGAGGAGGAGGAGGAGGAGGAGGAGGAGGAGGAGGAGGAGGAGGAGGAGGAGAAAAATATGGAATGAGAGAAGAGGGAAGATATAAAAGAATGAAGGAAGCGGAAGAGGAAGATGATAAAAAGGAAGGGAAGAGAGAGAGAGAGAGAGAGAGAGAGAGAGAGAGAGAGAGAGAGAATGTTGTGTAAAAAGAACAGGATGGAACTATTCCACTCTCTCTCTCTCTCTCTCTCTCTCTCTCTCTCTCTCTCTCTCTCTCTCTCTCTCTCTCTCTCTCTCTCTCTCTCCAGTTATACCTTAGTGCGTGAGGAAGAGATGCCACTAATCCTCCTCCTCCTCCTCCTCCTCCTCCTCCTCCTCCTCCTCCTCCTCCTCCTCCTCCTCCTCCTCCTCCTCCTCCTCCTCCTCCTCCTTGCCATTGTGTAAAATTTCTTTATATTTAGTTTGTTTTTGTTGAGAGAGAGAGAGAGAGAGAGAGAGAGAGAGAGAGAGAGAGAGGAGAGGAAGGAAATACAAGAAAATGAAGAAAAGTAAAACGTCAAATATGTGAAAGAGAGAGAGAGAGAGAGAGAGAGAGAGAGAGAGAGAGAGAGAGAGAGAGAGAGAGGGGAAAGCAAATTAAAGAAAGCTGTACCACTTTTCACCACAACTCATCTTCCACTCTTCTTCCACAGGGAACGACACTACCTCCGTGTGCCGCCTCCACCACCACCACCACCACCACCACCACCACCACCACCACCACCACCACCACCACCACCACCACACCACCACAACCACAACCACAACCATTAAATACCATTACATTACCAACACTACTACTACTACTACTACTACTACTACTACTACTACTACTACTACTACTACTACCACTACCACACCACCACCACCACCACCATTACTGACCACACTCTTCTACCACCACCACTACACCACCACACCACCACAAACACACTCCTACCACCACCACCACCACCACCACCACCACCACCACCACCACACCACCACACCACCACACTCTCAATGCATGACTTTCACACCTTGGTAATATTAATAATGATTCTCTCCAGAGGTTCGTAAGAAATTTCAAGATATCTGCATGTGGTGTGCTTTGAATTATTATTATTATTATTATTATTATTATTATTATTATTATTATTATTGTTATTATTGTTGTTATTGTTTTTTTTGTTTATTTTTATCGTATTTTGATTTTTCTTTTTTTTTGTTTTAATCGTGTTTTTTTTTCGTTTTGTTTATTTTTCAGTTTTTTTTTAACTAGATTTTTCATGACAAATTTTCTTTTTCCTTCCTTTTCTTTTCCTTTTTTTTTTTTTTTTGTTATTTCTGTTATTTTTCTTTTCTTGTCTTTTTCTTTTCTATATTTTTCTTTTTTCATTTTCAACTTTTCATTTTTTTCCTTTTCACTTTCATTTTTCATTTTCTTTTTCTTTTTTTTCATTTTCAACTTTTTTCATTTTTTCTATTTTTTTTCATTTTCAATTTCATTTTTCATTTTTTTCATTTTTTCATTAAGTAATTTTTGTTTTATTTTCGTTTATTTATTTATTGATTTATTGAATTGTTTTTGTTTAGCTTCCTTCCTTTGTTCGTTCCTTTGTCGTTTGTTCAGTTATTAATGTTTGGTTTTTGTTTACATTTGTTTACACTTATCTACTTAACACTTTACTTGACATTTGTTCACTTTTACACGTGTTTATTTGTTTATTCTTGTTTACTTAACACTTATTTTTACTTGTGTTTACTTTGCACTTGTTTGCTTTACACGTGTTTACTTTACACTTTTTTATTTTACACGTTTTTACTTTACACTTGTTTACTTTACACTTGTACATTTTTGTTTACACTTTTTACCTCAGACTTCTTTACTGTTGTTTACTTTTACACGTGTTTAATTTACACTTTTTTCTCATTTTACACGTTTTTACTTTACACGTTTTTACTTTACACTTGTTTACTCTTGTTTATTTTTGTTTACACTTTTTACCTCAGACTTTTTAGTTGTTTACTTTTACACGTGTTTAATTTACGCGTTTTTTTTATTTTACACGTTTT
>NC_059255.1:3153282-3160782 GCF_017591435.1 Portunus trituberculatus | reverse complement strand
GCAGGAAAGGTTAAAATTCTTATATCTGAGAAGTATCCCTTAAAAATTCCCCGTTTTCTTCAGTTTCTTTCAATATTGACTTCGTTTTCTTTTCTTGGAATAAAAAAAATAATAAAAAGATGTAGGAAAAGGTGAATATTCTTGTATCTGAGAAGTATCCCATAAAAATTCCCCGTTTTCTTCAGTTTCTTTCAATATTGACTCTTCATTTTCTTATCTTTTCTTGGAGTAAAAAAAAAAAAGTAAAAAAAAAAAAATGTAGAATAAGGTGAATATTCTTGTATCTGAGAAGTATCCCTTAAAAATTCCCCGTTTTCTTCAGTTCTCTTTGGTGACTGACTAAGTAATGTTGCTCAGAGGAAATTTCTACGTTAATAAAGAGAAATTCAAGGATAAAATATAAAGAAATGTAGATATTCCTGAACCTCAATAAACGCTACGACAATTATAGAACACAGAAGTAAAAATCTTAGCAATCTATAAAGAAAACGTGCACTCTTGATTAGCCTCCCTTAAAAAGCTCGTTTTCTGCAGCGCCGCGTGAAAGAAAATGGTACAGTTATTGGAGACGAGTGTAATAATGCTAGGTGATATTAATTAAAACTGTAAAAACATTGATAAACTCTAGAGACAAAAAGCATATGGAAAAAGTGTGGACATTACTGAATTTAGATAAGTGTCCCTACAAAGTCCCCGTTTTCTGCGTCGACTGCATGAAAGAGAGTGGGATTTTAAGGCAACCTGAAGCGTATTATAATGAAGACAATATTTGAATGAGGACAATATTACAGTGGGGAGGATATTATAGTGAGGACAGAATATTTTAGTGAACTGGGCTTTTTCATCTACTACAATTTTGCTTTCATTTTCTTCTCAATCAGTGCAGAGTCTTTATCCTTCACATTCCTGAATAAAAGAAGAAAAAGAAGACAGGGCAGAATATTCCAGAGAGGACAATATTGTAGTGAACTGGGCTTTCCATCTTTTATTTTTCTTTCAATTTTCTTCTCAATCTGTGCAGTCTTTATCCTTCACCTGTATTAAAAGAAGAAAAAGACGACAAAGAGGACAGAATATTGAAGTGAGCTGGACTTTTTCATCTCCTTTCTTTAATTTTTCTTTCATTGTCTTCTCATTCTGTGCAAAATTTTTATCCTTCAGCTTCCTGTATTAAAAGAAGCAAAAAGAAGACAGAGAGGACAGAATATTGAAGTGAACTGGGCTTTTCTTTTCTTTTTCTTTTATTTTTCTTCTCATTCTGTGCAAAATTTTTATCCTTCACCAGCTTCCTGTATTAAAAGAAGAAAAAGAAGACAAAGAGGACAGAATATTGAAGTGAGCTGGACTTTTTCATCTCCTTTCTTTAATTTTTCTTTGATTTTCTTCTCATTGTGTGCAAAGTCTTCATCCTTCACCTGTATGAAAAAGAAGACAAAGAGGACAATATTGTAGTGAGGACAGAATATTATAGAGAAGTGGGCTTTCATGTACTTTCTTTAATTTTTCTTTCATTTTCTTCTCATTCTGCAAAATTTTTACCAGCTTCCTGTATTAAAAGAAGAAAAAGAAGACAAAGAGGACAGAATATTGTAGTGAGCTGGACTTTTTCATCTCCTTTCTTTAATTTTTCTTTCATTTTTCTTCTCAATGTGTGCAAAGTCTTCATCCTTTACCTGTATGAAAAAGAAGACAAAGAGGACAATATTGTAGTGAGGACAGAATATTATAGAGAACTGGGCTTTCCATCTCCTATCTTTAATTTTTCTTTCATTTTTCTTCTCAATCTGTGCAGTCTATCTTTCACCTGTATTAAAAGAAGAAAAAAGAAGACAAAGAGGACAAAATATTGAAGTGAGCTGGACTTTTTCATCTCCTTTCTTTAATTTTTCTTTCATTTTCTTCTCAATGTGTGCAAAGTGTTCATCCTTCACCTGTATGAAAAAGAAGACAAAGAGGACAATATTGTAGTGAGGACAGAATATTATAGAGAACTGGGCTTTCCATCTCCTATCTTTAATTTTTCTTTCATTTTTCTTCTCAATCTGTGCAGTCTATCTTTCACCTGTATTAAAAGAAGAAAAAGAAGACAAAGAGGAAAGAATATTGAAGTGAGCTGGACTTTTTCATCTCTTATCTTTAATTTTTCTTTAATTTTTCTTCTCAGTCTGTGCAAAGTCTTTATCCTTCACCATCTTCCTGTATAAAAGAAGAAAAAGAAGACACAGAGGACAATATTGTAATGAGGACAATATTAGTGAGGACATTGGAATCTCTTAGGAGCAGTATGGAAGGCTGTTACATTTGCATTCCTTAGAGGGGCAGGCTGAGAGGGGAGGTGGTGGCGGTGTTGAAGTGGTGTAGGGGTTGTAACCGTGAGAGGGGATCTGATACCTGTCTTGTGGTAATGACTGCTACTACTACTGTTACTACTACTACTACTACTACTACTACTACTACTACTACTACTACTACTACTGCTGCTGCTACTACTACTACTACTACTACTACTGCTGCTGCTGCTGCTACTATTGCTTTTTTTGCTACTGCTGCTGCTACTACTACTGCTACTACTACTGCTACTGCTGCTACTACCTGCCACTGCACTGTACTACTACTACTACTACTACTACTACTACTACTACTACTACTACTACTACTACTACTACTACTACTACACCTTCATTCTAATTCCTGTTCTTTTGACGGAAAATTTTAAGGAAAGCTATATTTGAGATGAGGGAAAGAAATGAACAGAGAAATGTCAGGAAAAAGGAAAGATAGAAAATGAGGTGAAGGAAAATGAAAAAGAAGGGAAAACGGAAAATTTCAGTTATTATTTCTTTGTATGGAAATTAATTAGTTAGGAAAGGAAAACTGCGACTTGAGGTGAAGGAAAGAAAAAGAAAATATGGAACGAGGAAAAAGAAGAGAAAAAATGAAGTAAATGGAAAAGAAATAAAGGAAAATATGATATAAACGATAAATAAACATGATATACCTCGTTTTTTTTTTTTTTTTTATTTACGTGTTAAATTTTGTGTATTTTCTCAGACGCAAAAAAAAAAAAAATGGTGTAAACTCTGGATTTCCTCTTGTTTATTTATTTATTTATTTATTTACTTTTATTTAAGAGGAAGAAGAAAATATGCGTCAACTATATTTCCTCTTGTTTATTTATTCTATTTGTTTATTTATTTATTTTTATTAATTTTAAGAGGCAGAAAAAATTTGATATGTAAATTTTATATCCTGTTTTTTTTTTATTGTATTTATTTATGTATTTATTTGTTTGATTATTTCAGAGAGTTAGAAGAATCATACCAAATAAAAACAAAAAACATGTACAGAAATTAAAGAGATGAACAAAATAAAGAAATACAAAAAAACATGTAATTTTTTCCATATCCTCTAGTTTATAAGCTCTAATTTCCTGCAACACTACAAAAATTAAGAAAAAGAAAAGAAAAACAAAAATATCGATCTTATGTCTTAATTTCTGTGATCCACCAAACTTTTTTTTCCTCGTGATTTGAATTTTGAACCCACAGGAGTGAAAGGATTAAGATTTGCGTGACATAGTGAAAGGGTTAAGTGACAATAAAAGGGTTAAGCTTTAAACGTGCTGGTAAAAGAGTTAAGCTGGAAACGTGACAGAATGAAAGGGTTAAGCTTAAAATGTGAATGAAAGAGTTGAATAAAAAACGTGACGAGTGAAAAGGTTAAGCCAGAAGCGTGGTTGAGCTGGAAACGTGACAGAGTGAAAGGGTTGAATAAAATAACGTGACAGTGAAAGGGTTAAATGAAAAAAAACTTGACAGAATGAAAGGGTTAAATTAAAAACGTGACAAGAATGAAAGGGTTAAATAAAAAAAACTTGACAAAATGAAAGGGTTGAATTAAAAACGTGACAGAATGAAAGGGTTGAATTAAAAACGTGACAGTGAAAGGGTTGAATTAAAAACGTGACAAGAATGAAAGGGTTGAATTAAAAACGTGACAGTGAAAGGGTTGAATTAAAAACGTGACAGAGTGAAAGGGTTGAATTAAAAACGTGAGAGTGAAAGGGTTGAATTAAAAACGTGACAGAGTGAAAGGGTTGAATTAAAAACGTGACAGAGTGAAAGGATTGAATTGAAAACGTGACAGAGTGAAAGGGTTGAATTAAAAACGTGACAGAGTGAAAGGGTTGAATTAAAAACGTGACAGTGAAAGGGTTGAATTGAAAACGTGACAGAGTGAAAGGGTTGAATTAAAAACGTGAGAGTGAAAGGGTTGAATTAAAAACGTGACAGAGTGAAAGGGTTGAATTAAAAACGTGACAGAGTGAAAGGATTGAATTGAAAACGTGACAGAGTGAAAGGGTTGAATTAAAAACGTGACAGAGTGAAAGGGTTGAATTGAAAACGTGACAGTGAAAGGGTTGAATTGAAAACGTGACAGAGTGAAAGGGTTGAATTAAAAACGTGACAGAGTGAAAGGGTTGAATTAAAAACGTGACAGAGTGAAAGGGTTGAATTAAAAACGTGACAGTGAAAGGGTTGAATTAAAAACGTGACAGAATGAAAGGGTTGAATTAAAAACGTGACAGAGTGAAAGGGTTGAATTGAAAACGTGACAGAGTGAAAGAGTTGAATTAAAAACGTGACAGTGAAAGGATTGAATTAAAAACGTGACAATGAAAGGGTTGAATTAAAAACGTGACAGAATGAAAGGGTTGAATTGAAAACGTGACAAGAATGAAAGGGTTGAATTGAAAACGTGACAATGAAAGGGTTGAATTGAAAACGTGACAGAGTGAAAGGGTTGAATTGAAAACGTGACAGAGTGAAAGGGTTGAATTAAAAACGTGACAGAATGAAAGGATTGAATTGAAAACGTGACAGAGTGAAAGGGTTGAATTGAAAACGTGACAGAGTGAAAGGGTTGAATTAAAAACGTGACAGAATGAAAGGGTTGAATTGAAAACGTGACAGAGTGAAAGGTTGAATTGAAAACGTGACAGAGTGAAAGGGTTGAATTAAAAACGTGACAGAATGAAAGGGTTGAATTGAAAACGTGACAGAGTGAAAGGGTTGAATTGAAAACGTGACAGAGTGAAAGGGTTGAATTAAAAACGTGACAGTGAAAGGGTTGAATTAAAAACGTGACAGAGTGAAAGGGTTGAATTGAAAACGTGACAGAGTGAAAGGGTTGAATTTAAAACGTGACAGAATGAAAGGGTTGAATTAAAAACGTGAGAGTGAAAGGGTTGAATTGAAAACGTGACAGAATGAAAGGGTTGAATTAAAAACGTGACAGATTGAAAGGATTGAATTAAAAACGTGACAAGAATGAAAGGGTTGAATTGAAAACGTGACAGAGTGAAAGGGTTGAATTGAAAACGTGACAGTGAAAGGGTTGAATTGAAAATGTGACAGAATGAAAGGGTTGAATTAAAAACGTGACAGATTGAAAGGATTGAATTAAAAACGTGACAAGAGTGAAAGGGTTGAATTAAAAACGTGACAGAATGAAAGGGTTGAATTGAAAACGTGACAGAATGAAAGGGTTGAATTGAAAACGTGACAGAGTGAAAGGGTTGAATTAAAAACGTGACAGAGTGAAAGGGTTGAATAAAAAACGTGACAGAATGAAAGGGTTGAATTAAAAACGTGACAGAATGAAAGGGTTGAATTGAAAACGTGACAGAATGAAAGGGTTGAATTAAAAACGTGACAGAATGAAAGGGTTGAATTGAAAACGTGACAGAATGAAAGGGTTGAATTAAAAACGTGACAGAATGAAAGGGTTGAATTAAAAACATGACAGAATGAAAGGGTTGAATTGAAAACGTGACAGAATGAAAGGGTTGAATTGAAAACGTGACAGAATGAAAGGGTTGAATTAAAAACGTGACAGAATGAAAGGACTGAATAAAAAACGTGACAGAGTGAAAGGGTTGAATAAAAAACGTGACAGAGTGAAAGGGTTGAATTAAATACGTGACAGAATGAAAGGACTGAATAAAAAACGTGACAGTGAAAGGGTTGAATTAAAAACGTGACAGAATGAAAGGGTTAAGCCAGAAACGTAACAGAGTAAGAGTTAACCACTTCAGTACCATGACGCGTTTCTGTATTCATTCTGGTGACTAATTGGTGATTTATACAGCTTCAGAAACTCATGTCGGGGGATTAAAACAGTGAAGATTGTGGCCACTGATTTTCTGACCTCCATAGACCCTTCCTAATGTCAATATAAAGGTCTAATCACACGTCATATTCATTCTGGTGACTATTTGATGATTTTATATAGCTTCAGAAACTCATTTGGGGAATTAAAATAGTCAAGACTGTGGCCATTAATCTTTTGACCTCCAGACAATTGCTAATGTCAATAAAATGGTACTCAAATTTCAAAATGAAAATATGTCCCAGTACTGAAGGGGTTGAAATAGTGAAGACTGTGCCCATTAATCTTCTGACCTCCATAGACTCTTCCTAATGCCAATAAAGTGGTCTGATGGTACACAAATCTGAAGGTAAAAATGTGTCCCAGTACTGAAGGGTGGTGAAGACTGGGCCATTAAGCTTCTGACCCCCATAGACCCTTCCTAATGTCAATAAAATGGTCTAATGGTACAGAAATCTGAAGATAAAAATGTGCCCCAGTACTGAAGGGGTTAAGCTGGAAACGTGACAATGAAAGGGTTGAGCTGAAAACGTGACAGGAGTGAAAGAGTTAAACTAGAAACCTGGGAGTGAAAGAGTGAAGCTGAAACCGTGACAGAGTGAAAGGGTTAAGCTGAAAACGTGACAGAGTGGAAGATTTTAATTTTAAACGTGACATTGAAAGGGTTAAGTTAAAAAAAAACGTGACGTGAGTGAAGTTTTGCGTGACGTGAGTGAAAGGGTTAAGACATGAAGGAAGAAGTGAAGGCAGTGGAAGATGAGAGATGAGTGGAAATTGAGAGAGAGAGAGAGAGAGAGAGAGAGAGAGAGAGACCCCTAACCTAACATAACCTAACTCAACCAGTCTCTCAATTCTACACTCCTGAAAAAAAACATTAACTGACAACCGAACAAAATATAAATAAAAAAAAAGACCAACACAACCTGAGAGAGAGAGAGAGAGAGAGAGAGAGAGAGAGAGAGAGAAAGTGAGTGAGTAAAATAGTAAAATGACACTTTTTATATCTCTCTTTACAAAACGTTCTGGTCTCACCGCGACTGTTTTCCAAGGCCGCAGAGATGACCAGGCGGGTTCTTAAGAGTGTTTCTCTGTAAAAACTCTTAAAATGTCAACAGAATCATAAAAAATACTCTTAAAAACGCTAAAGAACCATAAAAAACACTTAAAATGGCCACAGACCCATAAAAACACTCTTAAAAAGGCCACAGAACCATAAAAACACTTAAAATGGCTACATAACCATAAAAACACTTAAAATGGCTACATAACCATAAAAACACTTAAAATGGCCACAGAACCATAAAAACTCTTAAAAGCCCACAGACCCAT